>NW_004567107.1:35185069-35203101 GCF_000260355.1 Condylura cristata | reverse complement strand
TATATACATGTTGAATTAGAGAAGACCCTATACTTACAACCACTCAAAGTGCATCATTTAACTACTATTAGTTAATAAAACCAGATATTCTACTATGCAGGGTGATAGAATAATCATTCTGTTAATGATAAAATAATAATTTTAAAAGATTAAGTAGTATGTTAAGAATGAAAGATATTATGCTTATCTTCATGTAAGTTAATAAGACAGATAGGCATTAATCAAATAATTCACTAACTATATCATTATAAACCTTACTAATGCAATGATATATAATATACACATTGTGGGGAGTTTTGAATACTCACAAAGTCATTCTGTGCATCAAAGCCAGAGAACATTAAGGAAGTAACAGACACCAAGAAGCACACTTTCTGGTTGCCTGCCAGAAATCATAAATCAAGGTGTATGATTACCTTCTGGGAATAGACCCTAGTGATTTTAACTATGAATTTTCAAGCCATATTTGCCAAAGGTCTACTGTGCTTAGCCAAACATATTTTTGAAGAGATATTTGCAATCTTGGTTAAAATTATTAATAAGCCTGTTTTTTTGGATGAAAACCAATACATGCAATAGTGATAATTTCAGTTCAAGCATATGAACTCAATAGTTTATACATATCTTTGTGCTCTAACTATGGTCAGGGATTCTAGAAAAATATGTTATCAAGTAATTCATTATTGCATATATGATGATTTATGAATAAGTAAGATATAGTAGGGCAGTTTTACAGTTTTGTATTTTTATCTTCTTTTCTACAACTTCATATTTTGTGAAGTTTTCTTTGACTTCATTTCATTGACTTTCATTGTTGAATTTAGGGAGGATAGCACAAAACTTACAGGTCAGTAATTTTTCATAAACTATTATATAGCCATTTAAAGATTGTTAGAAGATAGTTCCAAAATCTCTCCATTTACTTGCACCAATTAACATTTGAAACAACAGTTGAAAACTCCACGGCTTCATAACTTTTTAATTCTCGATATTTTCTTCCATAGTAGTCATTCTGGTGAGAAAAAGATGCATCAATTTGTGGTTTAATTTTATATTTATATTTGGACATTCTTTTTTTTAATAGCTCCATTAGATGACAATAAAAATAATTACAATAAAATTTCTCTTTTTTCAAGTCCTTTGTTTCTGTGTTGTGTTGTCTTTTATCTTTTGATGGTATTTAATATGTAGTTTGGCAGTTTGTTATATGTATTTAAATAAAATAATTTCTCCAAATTCTTTGGGCTCTTCTACATTATGGCAAGTTTGTCTTCAAAGCACATGATCCTCTATTTTTCCTTTCAAATACATGTTTGCTAAGCTTTCTTGTTTCTCAACCTAAGTATTTTTTAGTTAAAGGAGTTTTTACCAAAAGTGTATATTTGGAGTCACATTTTCGTTAACCATGAACATGCATTTGTTTTCTTAACTCAGAATATGTATCCACTGGAGTCAGTGTCAGAGAAAAAGAAAAAACAAAATAATATAGCCAATCTTCTGAATCTTCTGCCCTCAAAATGGAGTACTTTGAAATAATTTTTCACCTCAGGGGAGAATGAAAAGTTTAGAGCTACTTTCATTACTTTTTCACATCTGTCTATATTTTTCTTGAACTCCCAGTAAGTCCCCTAAACTAAAATCCAGAAATATATCAGGACAAGTAGATCTGATGTTGGGAATAAGAAGTTCTAAATCCTTACATCTATTCCCACTTCAAATCTCTGCTACGTTTCCCTTATCACATGGTCTTTCTTTAGTCCCTTGAAGAATCTGGCTTCCATCTGAAGAATGATGGAGAAGAAATTGAGAAAGTTTTATGTAGAAATGAACCCCAGTCTATTTCATCTGAAATATCACATTAGAAACAAAAGCATTTTATTTGGAACTTTCAGGCATTTTTAATATTTTTTAAAGCAGCAAATTAGGGAGATCTGTCAAGTTTTCTGATGTTGTTTTATTTGGGTTTTTCAATTTCTGGATTTATTTAAAAATTTTCCACAGGCAATCTTGGAATCAGTATATTGGACCTTCATTTATTTGAACCATATAATCATGGGAGCTGAAATGACTTGTCAGATTATTTCTTTGTTTCTTAATACTTTTCTTTTCTTTCTTTCTTTCTTTTTTTTTTGTTGTCCCATTACACAACAGCCCAGAATTATGTTACAAAGATTTTCATAGTGCATTTCCACATCTTAAATTTCTGCTAATCAGTTTTGCTTTGAGTTTCAGTTTTGAACCTTTATTCCAAAACTACATGTGTGTCTTACTTTCCTTCCAGTAAAAAACTAATGCTTGAATTTTCATATATATCGTTGAACTTCAATGAAGCAATTTTCTAGATTGAGGATGCCAGGCTTTTGTTCAGAATTTGATAAGATCATGCAGAATTCATGTTAACAGTTGTATTTCTTTATGAACAAGATTAAACTCTAAAAGTTGATGGTCCCTTAAGTGGGTGTAGAGAGAAAAAACTGAATACATAATGTGAAGCAGTTAAAGTTTAACATAGAATATTAAACCTATGAAGAATATTTAATAGCAGATTGTGATAATATAAGATATTCCACCATAATACCCTGGCTTATTTTTATATCTTTTTGGTGCAGTCCTTCCCCTCATCTTTTGTATGCTTTGACAATAAACATTACATTTTTATTTTCAGGGGCTAGATCTTAGATTATTAAAGCAACGTTGCCCTTTGCTCTTTGAGGGGGATGAGCACGCCTAGGATGTGCCTCCTAGGTAAACTAGTCCTTAAACAGTTCACAAAGCTTAGTTTTCTTGCTTCTGAGTACACAAAACTTACCATAACTTATATGTAAGATACCTATAGTGTCAGACTGAACCTCCTCCTCCTAGCAGACTTTGCTTGCGATCTCCTCTTTAATTTGCTTCCTGCCGGTCTTTTCCAAAGTCCCTCACTCTTCAACAATTTTTTCCTACATCCTTCCTTAACTACGCACTTGCAAATACATCTTAATTTCAGGAACTGCTTACTATACCTATGCCATAGACAAGATACTCTAAAATATTAAGTTATTCATATAAATTCATTCAACAAATATTTATGGAGAGAACTGTGGTAATGAACATAAAAGTGGTGGGAATGAAACAGGGCCCTCCTTGGTGGCACAGTGGGTTAGGGTGCAGCACTGCAAGATAGCTGCAGCAGCTTCAGTGTGGATTCAATCTCTGACCCTCGAGGTGATCCACATGGCACTGCAGACCTCTCCTGTCTTGCCGGCTGGCCCCCGGAGCAGTGTACTTTGTCAATCTGCCTGTTCTGATCCCCACTCTGTCTCTGGTGAATCCTCTCACCACACCTGCGTCTCTGGCCTGCACGCCTACTCTGTATGCATAAATAAAATAAATCTTAATAAAAAGTGGCGGGAATAAAACAACAGGAAACTGGATGAGAATGACATTAAGACAATAGTTTTAAATATTATTAATTAGTTGCTAATTATACTAACTTCTATGAAAGAGAAAACATAGCTTTGTAAAAAGATTCATCAGAGAGAAATGAGTTCACCTATTTCAGAGACTTTAGTGGATAGATTGGGGAAAATGAAGGAAAGCCGCAAAAGGCCTGACTTCAGGTGAAATCATGAAGACAATTTTAGTAATCTGCCCTATACTGTTATGGGAAGGGACATGTAAGAGAAATAAGAACCCCTAATAAATAGAAATATATATAGTTAAGCTTCCACTGTTGTGTTCATAGTATTATCTCTGTTGATCTAAAAGAAGTAGTAGAAGTCTTAGAACTCGTGACTTCAATCGGTATAGTAATTCTAGGTAGTTTATTAGAGGGAAACAAGAATACTTCAGCAGAAACTGAAGAATTTCAGTTTATTGTCCAGAAGGAAATATCAAGATGAAGTTAGTAAAAGAGATGGTTGTCATGAAAAACTAATTAAACGTGTCATATAATCTTTGCCAGATTCAAAATTAACTTTCTGTTATAATCATTGACACATTAAGAAAAATAAAGCCTGTATTTATTTTAAGACTTGTTTCCCAACAATCAAAATGTGTATGCATGTAATACAAGCTTATAAAACCTAATAGAGGGCAAACTGAAATATGAGGGGGCATTATTACTATTATTTTATAAACCCATCCCATATATGCCACTGTCTTCTGTTAGACATTCCTAGTACATGAATATGAACAGATATATGTGCATATTTATGATATTTTTAAGTGATATGGACCAGAACACCCCTCTTGATGTTCAATGCAATAGCATGTGTAAATTAGAAACAATGCAATATACATAAAATATATAATATATAACATAAAATATATAATTTATAAATAATAATGTTTAAAATGTTCTCATTAGCATCCATTTCTTGAATAAGAAACCATGTCTATATTATTTATTTTTATATTATTTATTGTGTTTGACTAGGGTCAAACACAAAATAAGTGAATAACAATTATTTAGAAATTAGTGCAAAATAAAAATTGTGAATAAATGTAAGGGCAGTTTTTAATTATGCCTAGTTTTATTTATTTTTGAATAATTGTTTCTTCTAAATTAGCTAGGAATTTTAGACCAGAAAATGAATGTCAGCTTCTAATGACTGATCCTTAATGTTTCACTTGTGGCTAAAGCACAGGAAGAAGTGATATTTTGTCACACTGTCCTATATTTTACAAATACTTTATTTGAACTATATTTTAGATACAATAGGAAATGATGGAAGGAAAAAAAAAACCCTCTTGAATTAAATAACTGAAAAGTTCTAAACAAATGTTTATTCTGTGAAAAAGTTTATAATGAGATCATTTCTGCATTAATGAAATTCAGGCGTGCTTTATAACTTTGTCCCGCCCCCCAAGTGTCTTTCCATCCAACCCTTTGGTACATCTTCTAGTGCCAACATGATTTTACTTAGTATACATCATCCTCATTAGGTGAACTAGATTATGTTGATGAGTACAGCTTGAAATAGATTTACAAAGTGACACAAAGTTTGAAATCTCAATTTAATTCCAGTCCTATATTTCATCTTCTAGAAGCAGTTTTATGATGTAGTAATTGGGCAATAGTTCAGCATTCTGATAGCGCTAGGAGACTCGATTACACTATAATAAAGGACATTTAAAAAGTCATTTTATTAAGGAGTGTCCTGAATAACAATGCATCTATTTTAGTTTTTTAAATTTGAGAAATGCTTCAATACCTATTTTTTTAAACTCTTTTTATTCAATATTGTTCAAGCCTGGAGCACTGACTCACCGAAGGGTGAATGAGAAGACGTCAAGCTCCATTGGGCTAGATAAGTTCTGTACATCACTGATTACTACCCTGATGACTTCTTTAGTCAGGCCCGGAAGTCAAATTTGCTTCTTTGTAAAGAAACTACAGGGCCGACAGCACACAATGAATCATGCCTAACAACATGCTGACAAGCTGGCAAGAGACAGCCTGTACAGTGACAAATACAGCTGACAACAAGTGTACACATCTGTTTGGTAGGATTTATGAGAAAGGAATACAAACAAGGGAGAGATGGGTTCTTTGGTTTTATAAGAGAATTTAGAGGCTCTTTTCTTTCTACCCAAATAACAGCAACATAAGGAATACATATTAGCTCTCAAGATTTATTTATTACAAGCACAACCAGATTACAAATGGTCTGTGCAGATTAGCATTTTGATTATCAAACTGCTGTTCCAGATATCTGATGAACAGATATTAGAATAGTTCTTAAACATACTGATTAAACACACATTGATGCTGCTATTTTTAACACTTGCTTATATTCAGGTGTAAATCAGTTTCTGTACCTTTCCTTAAAACTTAAAGGGAAAAATACAAAATAACTGAAACCCTACCAGACTCTTCCCAAGGAGAGAAAGACCTAAGCTATTACTTTTGGCTCAGTTGGGGAGGGGGGGTAAATAAATAACTTTTACAAGGTCAACAGATTCAAAAGCTAAAAATTAGGTATTTGAAGAGCTTATGTAGCAATCAAGATGCTCTCACAAATTTATTACTTCACAACCAGTCTGAAATGCCCCACATTTGAATTTTTCTATAACATAAGTATCGTGCCCTCAACACAATTAGTCCAAAGTACCATGAATTTCTCAATTCTAGAGCAAGTCCATAAGTAAAAAAAAAAAACTTTTGTAAATGGTAATGTGTTGTTGCATTGTTAAAATGATTTAGGCAGAAAAGAAATGTCCCCCTCTTAAGAATCTTGATCTGAGCTATTTATATTTAGTCTTATAACTTTAATGCTAATTCTCTTTTCTTATGTCAATATAATTCTAAAATTATATTGAGGGCTGAGCTTATCCTTTTGACATAGTAAATGCTTATTCCTGGTTATCAAATAAATGAAATTAGGCTATTATCTACTGGGTCTAAATATTTTTACCCTGAAAGGGTGTCTGACTTATAATTTGATTTCTAATGAAGCTTCTTCATTGCCAGTATCCTCAGAAAAAAATACTTCTCAAGGAAAAGAGAGAGGTTCTAAATATTCTGAATTATCTCAAGGACAACCAGATTCTTGTCCTCCTCATCATTGTATATTCAAAATTTAAAAAATGGATCCTGGAAACATTATCAGAAGCCTGCATAAGATAAATACATATGTGATTCAAGCTTGGGTGATAGACACTTGGAACTCAATCAGACATACCTCTATTCTGTTCCTCTCTACCTCTAAAGTGGACACAGGAAATCAGTTATCAGGGAAAGACTGATGTGTGAGAGACTATCCTTCCTGTCTTAGGAAGGATTTTTGTCTTTAGCAGTCTAGTCATAGCTACTGGTTAAGAATGGGTTTACACTCTCACTTGTTTTTATTTTTAAGTTTGTATAGAATTAATTATCATCATGAACTCTCCATCGGGAGACTGTGAAGGAAATGAAGAAATTTTCCTAAGCAAAAAATAGGTACCTCAATTTTAAGTCTGTCACCAAAGGCTATCTGTTACATTGTCAAATTTTAATATTATAGGATTTTAGAACAAAATAGAGGGTAGAGATATTTTATTTACAAGCTCTCATTTTCATTCATTCATATTTGACACATGGATCTACCATCCAGTTCATTCTGCTTTAATGGAATGAATTTCAAGTAATATTTTATCAAATGTCATGTATTTACATAATTAGCATAATTACAGATAAGTGCATAATTACTGTAAATACATGTAATTACATTATTATAGTATGCAATAATCTTGTAAAAAAAGCTTTTTCTAATATTGCAAGTCAAAACAATGCAATGTGCAATATATTAGGTAAATTTTTATATTCAGTATCTTCGTCTTCTTAATTGATTTAACAAAATATCAAATCTTATTATGCATCTTTGAAAGATATTGTTATTTTTATATTTTTTGGCAGTTGTTCTTATTTCCGCTCTTTTCTAAAGAAGACAACATATCCTGAAAAGCAAATTGTTATTTATCTCTACATTTAGTTTAGATAAGTATATATAATGAGCAATATTTGATTTTAAATGAAAAACAGCTTTATATGCAAATTTAATTTACACAGAGATTAATAAAACTGTAAACTTTGTGACTAAGTAGTAATGGATATTAATGGAAAATGATAAATACCACCTTTACTATACTAGCACCCCTAGTGTATCTGGTAAAAAATATTCAAATAACTTTAAATATTAGGGCAACCAGAGAGAAATCGTTAGTAAATAGAGAAATAACAATTGAAACACTATAACCTTTTACCAATTTCTGCAAACAATACTAAATAATTTCTTTTTCTACAAATACCTTAGGAATGATTCTTATATCAAGTATGTCTCTTTGAAATTGAAGCTCAAGTTCTATCCTTATTAATGCCAAGTCTCAGTGTATTACATCAACCCTGTTTGAAGATTTATATCTACACACACAAATGTGTACACACATGTATATGTATACATGTATGCATATATGTGTACATGAGTGTGTTATATATGAAATACTGTCCCAAAAACATGATTATGGGTAAAATCGTGCAACTTCCTTATTGTGCATCAAATATTTTCCTATGATAGATAGATAGATAGATAGATAGATAGATAGATAGATAGATAGATAGATAGATAGATAGATAGATAGAAAGAAAGAACAGTGATTATATATCTTTGTTGGTATCATAGCTTATTTTATTAATACAAAATGACATTATAGACATATTTTCTTTATCCCATTCTCATCAGAATCACTGAAATATGAAGAAATATATGACAAGTAAAGTTGAAAATATATGTAATCACAGAAAAATACGGTATTGACAAATATTAGGCACAAAGAAAAACTCACAAGAGAGAAATAGTTACTTAAACTTATTGCTTTAAATTGGGTGGATACTGACAAAGTAGTGCCTATCTTATCTCTATAAATTACTCAGGAACAACTGACATTATCAGCAGAGTAAAATATAAGGAAAATGGCTGAGTATAAAAGTAGCATTAATATTTACAACATCACTCATTAATTCTCGATTCCCATCTATGAACATGTGCAACTGGAGAACTACTTATGAAAAACCTTTTGGTGGGGAGAGGTACAATTATCCCAGGCACAACAGTGGGTAGGATGAAATAGTGTCCTGAAAAACACGATTAAGGGTAAAATCCTGAAACATCAGTGCAGACCTTCAAAATAAAAATCAGTGAAAAGACAATTCAGGAAGTAGAAACTAAAGAATGAACTCAACATAAAATAATATACTGGGAGTATTATTTAATGAATATAAATAATATACTCAAAGAACTACAGTAGACACTGAATGTTGTATCTCTGAGAAAAGAGCAGGATACTGTACAAAAAGATATTTTAAAACAGACATCAGAGGAAAAGAAAGAGCTACTGAGAAAAAGAAGAAAAAATCACATCAAGATATAACACCAAAATACTAAAATACCAGTGAAAAAGAGAAACAATTGGTCATAATTAAAGGATAAGGTTCAAAGTTATATATTTTTCAAGCATATGTAAAATAGGATAAAAAACAATACCTTTTAGGGGCCCTCCCTGGTGGCGCAGCGGGTTAAAGCACAGCACTGAGAATCTAAAGCTGCTTCCGCATGAGTCCGATTCCCGCCTGCCCCGGAGGTGACCACATGGCGTGGCAGACCTCTCCTGACCCGCCCGCTGCTCCCCTCAGCAGTGTACTTCGTTGATCTGCCTGTTCTGTTCCCCACTCTGTCTCTGGTGAAGCCTCTCGCCGCCCCTGAGCCTCTGGCCTGTACCCCAGTTCTGTATGCACAAATAAATAAATCTTAAAAAAAAAAAAAAACAATACCTTTTAAGTGTTGAGTTAACATGATACTAACAGAATTTTCTGTCCAGTTCACCAACCAAGTATGAGGTTAAAATTAAGACATTTAATTTTGCACATAGCCTCCAGGAAAGACACTTCCTTTTCATGCATTTTCTTTTCTATTCTTTTTAAAGATTTATTTATTTACACATACAGAACTGGGGTACAGGCCAGAGGTGCGGGGGCAGTGAGAGGCTTCACTGGAGACAGAGTGGGGAGTAGAACAGGATGACTGACAAAGTAAATTGCTGAAGGGAGCAGTGGGTGGGTCAGGAGAGGTCTGCCACTCCATATAGGTCACCTCCTGGGCAGGGATGGAACTCATGCTGAAGTGGCTTTAGCTTCTTAGTGCTGTGATTTAACCCATTGCACCACCAGGGAGGGTCCTCTATTCATGCATTTTCAAAGAGGAAAATGTACAACCCCAAGCAAGAATAAAAGACAGAACTCAGAAAGCAGAGGATTTGCCATTGGAGAACAGAGGAATTATCAATAAAAGCCAAATACAGTTCCAGAATGACAAGTGTACATGTGGTGGAAAAAATAAGCTGGACCACATTAGAGTATAAGCCACTAAGACTCCCAACAGGAATAGCTCCCAGTCCAAGTCTGGTCATGTAAAAATTTGTAAGAAGAGACATTTTATAGATTTATTAGGGGATATAGAAAAATTACTCAGATATTATAAACTTGTACATAAAACAGTGAAGTCATGAAATACTAATAGAAAAAAGGTGAGGAAAACAAGAAAATCAGTAAGGGCCAGTTTACACTGTGAAAAACTGGAGTTCAGCTGAACAGGTAAACTGAGATCCAGTTTAAGGGCAGTTTACACTGAAAAACTGGAACTCAGTTGTACTGGTAAACTGAGATCCAGGTATTCCATGCCAGGGAGCTTCTGAGGCAAAGTACAAATAAATTGGGATATTCATCTGCCAACTCCTTGTTTGACACTGGTTCCTTGAAGCTCTGCTTCTTCAAATTTCCTTCAAAGTGAGATATTCTGCCATTCAGACAAAAGAACACAGGAGGCAGCTTAGGCAGCAGAGGTTAAAGTTAATGGGATGTGGTGGCTCTGAACAGGAAGTGATATGGCATCTACCCCACAGACTAAACTAACACCCAGACTTATTCCTGCTTCCTTTCCCTCACCTGCAACCGTATGAACATGAACTCCCATAATCATCCTTTGAAGAATTTCCAGTGTCCTTCACACAGGTTCCTAATCTCTTCATTAGTCCATCATAAAATATCTGAATTACTGCAGGTGCCCGATCAGGGATTTCCTTGATATATTATTGCTACCAACCATAACATATCCTATTCTTTATTTGCTACCACAACTTCCAATTTCCCACAGGCCCCATAGTAGTTAGTATATTCTAAAATTAAGGTCTCAGAATCATACAGATATGAGTTTAAGACTGTCTTTGTTTCTCCCTAGCTACATGATCTCTGGCATGGTACTTAGATTCTCTGAGTTGCATTATCCTCATTTGTATGTTGAGAATATTTATAATTATTTTGCAATGTTCTGTTGAATATGAAAAATATATGTTCGCCTTACTTTTGGGAACTAATTAAATGGTAACTGACAATTATTATGATGATAAGGATTAGGCAATCACACATGGTCCTCTGTAACACTGCTTTGAGTTCTATGCTTAGATCTCACTCTAGTCTTCTACATGCTGCATAATATTTCAATCACCCTAAACTTCACTCAATAATTTGGCCATGTACATTCATAACTCTTAATTTTGTTTGTTTTCCTGAGATCTCTTTATTCATGTAAAGAACAGTTTCAAATTTCATGTCCTTTGTGAAAATTTCCTTCATTCTTTCAGGCAGAGTTAGTCACTCCTTATGCTACCACATAACTAGCTTCAAAATGTTTTATATTTAAAAATATTTTTAGAAATCTCTCCAATCAGAAGTTAAGCTCCTCAAGCAATAATAAAAGGACATTTACTTTTATATCTCTAGTACCAGGTAGAGTTTCCCAACAATAAATTATTTTTAAATAAAGAGATACACATATGGATGGATGGATGGATGGATGGGATGGATGGATGGATGGATGAATGGATGTATACCATCCTTGTTATTGTGAATTGCATTGGTTAACATTCTATAACTAGTGTTCTAATATAGAGATGACATGAATATTGATTTTTCCAAACAAGTTTTTAATGAAAAACACAGACTTTTCACTGTGGCAGGTTATATATGAAGTATTTTTAAAATAAGAGTATGATTGAGTTGGCTTACTTTCATATGTGCAATTAGCTTCTACTTCCAAATATGTCATATTATTCCATGATTGCCAAGATTACACTTAGAAACATGCCCTGTAGTAAAGATTAAGAACTCTTATGAAATTCATTCCTCTTAAGCCAATGAACATGGCAGTGTAAAGATAAATTTCATGTGTGCATCCAGGAAGAAACTGATACAAGGGCAATGCTAATTACTTCATAATTTGACCACTGATGTATAAATATAAGTAAGCTGAAGCTTCATATGCATAGTTTATATAATATACATAATGAAAATACGAATGTTGACCTTTAATATATCCAAAAGTCAAGCTAGTAGAAAACTCACAGAAATCACTTAGAGAAATGTAAAAACAACTAATATTCAAAATGACCAATGTATTATATCTGGTAGCAAGATACACCTTATAATGAGCTAAGTGCAGATGTATTTGGAATTTTCTACAGGAACACTCAAAGAAAGACATAGTAGTAAAAAAAACTCCATTTATGACAAACAATTCTCCACTAGTCCCATAGGATAAAATTTTGTTTTGATACAGTCTTAGGTGATCTACTAATTCAGCATATCCATATTCCTAATGATCAAGAAATTTCTGGTGACTTTATAGGCCAAGGGTCAACTTTGCTCATCAGAGAAAGTATGAACTTTCTTTGTATTCTGAGTGTTTCAAAATGAAACAAAATTAAAATGATACTTTTCCTCTCTCTTTAGAGTCACTTATTAAGTAGCAAGAAACAATTTTAAAAACCATTTGTTCATAATATAAAAGTATCATCAACACAGGAATTGCCATTTAGAGTGATAATGAAGACTCTGTTTTCACACAATTGGAGTTATTTTAGTTGTCTTTCCTAAGCTACTTGCTGTTTCTGGCAGTTCACATTGTCAGCAAAGTTAATGCTGTATGTGGAACCTTTTTCTTGCTTTTTAAATCAAGTTCATAAAGAGAAAAATTACTTGGGGGGGAACAGCCTTTGTACAAAAAAATGAGGAGCTATCACTTCTTCACTGGGGAAAAAATAAAACGTCAAAGGCAAAGTGACTATTTAAGTACTCCCCATTATCCAATGGTAAGCAAAACATATTTTTGTATCCATCTCCTTTTCCCTTTGTGCTAATGATTGATTTCAAACAGTTTATTTCTTTATTAAAAAATACAGCACAGGGCCCTCCCTGGTGACCCAGTGGGTTAAAGCACAGCACTGAAAAGCTAAAGCCACTTCAGTATGAGTCCGATCCCTGCCCTGGAGTTGACCACATGGCACAGCAGACCTCTCCTGACCAGCCCACTGCTCCCCTAAGCAGTGTATTTCAGTATATCTATCTTATCTGCTCCCCACTCTGTCTCTGGTGAAGCCTCTCACCGCCCCTGCACCTCTGGCCTGTACCCCAGTTCTGTATGCATAAATAAATAAATCTTAAAAAAATACACCACAATATGTTCTCTCGTATCATACACATCTGCTAGATAATCCAATTTGAAAAGTAGTTACTAACACTAGGAATAGCAATTTTTGAAATAATAACCTCAAATTTTGCTTTACCATATATACCATGGTTTAGAGTGAAAATTCTTATTTTTCAAAACAAAAATACTGCCATTTATTTTTAGAGAGGGCATTTTCTTTTGAAACTTGCTTTTTGAGTCAGTTTGAAAGAAACTCATATTTAGCCTCATGATATTAAAGAACTACTTTTCTTTGGATTCAAGGCCATGTTACTTTTATTCCGACTACATTCAGTAAACTTGGCTCTCAAAGGCTAATATCTGCTTCCAAAAACCAAATCCAACTTCGAATCATAATTTTTCCACCAATCTGAGATATTAAAAAAAAAGTACCATGTAATCTCAATAGTATTAACATAAAAGAGGCTTTCCAAAATAGTTAGCATAGTGAGATCATTGACATATTTCTCCACATTTCAAGATAACTGTCTCAGTGAGGTCAATGTTTATTAGAAAATGGTAATATATTTGAAAAACAGTCACAGGATGTAGATCTGGTCTAATTTCCTTCTCTAACCTCCATTCCAGACACTATGATTATCTCTAAAACCACACCCACCCTGACCCTGAGTGGTCTTGCAGTTGAGCAAACTAGTAAGGAAAAAAAAAAAAAAAACACATCAAGCACACCACTTACTCTAGACCCTACTTGTTTCTCCAAAATGAAACATTCCCTCAAAAGGTGTCCTTAAGCTTAATTTCTTACTATAATCACACTTTAAATTAACTATCGCTAATTAAAAAACTTTTATGATTGCCCCACCTAAATACCCACACCCAATTTTCATATTTATTTTCTTTCCATTGATTGCCACATGGTATTATATTGTCTAATTATTTATTATTTGAGTCCTCCACAGGAATGTAAAGTCCATGAGGTCAAAGGGATGTATACTTTGTTCATCACTGAATAAACAGTGATTTGAACAATGTGTGACACAAAACCAATGTCCAGGAACTATTTGTCTAATAAATAATGAAATGGATTTAGTGATGGGAAAACAGAAGATAGAGGATGCTCTTCCTTCTACAAATTCACAGGCCACTGGAGAGCTGGATATATAAAAATATAATCATAACAGGAAGTTTTAAGAGTAATAAGAGTAATATTGACAATTTGGAGATAGATTATTCAACAATTAACAACTTTATTTTTTGAAGTGACATTGGTTTACAACACTGTTTATGATATAGGGAAATGTTACTACACCAACCCACCATCAATTTGTTCCCAGTCCCCACTCTTCCATCTCTCTTGAAGCCTCAATTCAGCCATATTTCTAGGGTTGTTTTAGTTTAGTTTTCTCAGAATCTTTGTGTTCTGTTCTCTGATGTTTCACATAGGCATGAAGTCATATTCTATTTGTCTTATTCCTTCTAACTTACTTCACTTAGCATAACACCCTTCACTTCCATCCATGTTGTCACAAATAGCATTAGTTTGTCATTATTAAAGCTATGTAGTATTCCAGAGTGTATGAATACCACATCTCTGTTGATAAGCATTTAAGTTTTGTTTTTTATTTTTCATAACTTTTAGTGGGCATAGTTTGGGGCAAAAGATCTTCATTTTGGAAATCACTGTACTGAGACCTTTCTTCAAACAAAGTGGCACCTAGCCATTTCTCCTTCTCTAACCAATAATCAATGTTTGATAATTTCCTTCCTAGCAGACAAACTATATACAGATTATCCTAGACAACACAAATAAATTATTGATGATAATTTATTTAGTTCACATATTTTATGTAGTATACTAAAAAAGACAATATATGCAAGGATACAAGTAGTTTGGTGGAGGGTGAAAGAGAAAGTTATTTAAAAAAAAATTAAAGTTTAAATCAAGGAATTCAAATCTGTGATCGCAGAAATCAAGATACCTTTGATATTGGACAAGAAGGAGGAACTGGATTTAAACAAATGTGGTTTGAGGGAACATTATGGAATGAAGGAATGTTCTGTACCTTGAATAGGAATGTGGTTTAACTAGAAATATATATTTGTCAAAATCCATATAATAACATGGAAAATTGTGAGTTGTATTCACTTTGTTACATTTCAATATTCCAAGGCCATATTATAATAAGAAATCCATGTGAATAAACTTTGTTGTTTTATTGAGTTTTTAGAAAAATTGCTAGACTATTTGCCAAAATAGAAAAATGTCAGTCATTTCTATTTGCAATTAAATAAGACTATTTTTCCACATGAATCTTAGTACATATATATTTTCATATAAATTGCAGTAATAAGCATGTATTAGGACATATATTTAACAAGTCTCTATTCTTAACTTTATACTACTGTGTATTCATTATTAAATCATCAATTTTGTACTTATTAGGCAATGGTTTATCCAGTCAATAAGCTCAATAAGCATATCATATTTTGTTTGATAATTCATTTGGAATCATCTGTAAATGCTATTTTTCTTTTTTTTAAGAAATTGATCTCAGAAGTTTTTATACTGAGAGATTTATTGAGACTGAGTTTATAACAAAATAATGTTTTAATTTAGAACACATACTTTTTAGACCAACTTCAAAGCAGACCTTTTTTATTTCAAAGCAGTGTTAATAAGGAATATATCAAAGCAAGTTGGGGCAGAAGAGGCTTGTTTTCAAATGTCAGTTTAATTCAGAACTATGGCTTACTTTAGCCATTGAGGGAACTATTATAATACTAAACTATAACTTAATAGATTGGAAGTCTTAATCTAGGTCTTTAGAAAACAGTAAATAATAATTTCTCCTTCCCCTTTTGCATGTAGTTAAATCACTAACTATATGTGGGTGACTGGTCATGGTGAGAAATAGTCACATGATTTAATAATGAAAAATTTATAATACTTTAAGGCAAAAATAGCTTTTAAAACTGCTTTCTTATTCTATAACAATTGAAAATGAGGCTATATATTGCTCCCCAGAGTATTCATGCATGACATCAGTATCTAGGTTATTAGTACCATATATCATTAGCCATTAAGATGGTGATAGCAAGCTAGACCAAATGGCAGAATGAGATTGACAATATGAACTTACTGTATTCTAAGGGACAGGGTACAGTCTGACTTCTCAGTGTTTACAAGTTAAGGCAAAATATGGCTTGACTATATTTACTCAAATCTCTTAGGCAATGGTTCTCTTTTGAGTGTTTTGAATTTTGGGGGTGATATCTTTTAATTTACATGAACTGTGGACACAGCAATAAACACAGTGCATCCTCAAATAATCACATAGCTTTTGCCATTCTATGCTGGGAATAAACATGTCTTATTTGAATGTTTTCTATGAGAATTATGAAAGATCACCATAAGTTTTCCCAACACAATACCTAGAATATAGAGGTGTGATTTGGAATGAACAGAAATACTGAAAGTCAATATGACATTGAAGAAAGTTGATTTCTGTGGCCTTTACTGATATAATCTCTAAAACCTGCAGGAGTGATTTAAAGTCAACTTTAAGCAGCAACACACATATCTTCTTTGGTCATTTAGTATCAGTCCAAGCACATGACTTTACAACAGCTCTAGTTATGGAATTGCTGAATCACAGCCATAGAAGCCAGACCCAATCACAGATGTTTCTCGCTGAAGAAAAATTCAAAAGGGCAATAGAAGACTGGGGCTAACAGGTCCCCTCTCAGGGAAAAGGGAAGAAAGAACTTGGCAAATGTCACTTTATGGTGCGGGGAGGAGGTTACTAAAAAAAAAAACACCTGAGTCCTTAAACTTCTGTGCACTCAACCTTGTGGACTGAGAAGCCACATTTCCAGGTGAAAGTCGCTTAATGAGGAAGGCTTAGGGAGACCAGGCGCTAGAATAATCAATAACAAAATTCAGTGTCAAGTTAGAAATGTGCGGGTATTTGATAGTTTTGTTCTTTAAAGATAAAATATGATTGTACTAAGACCTAAAGGTATATTTACTTGCATGACACTCACCTTTCTGTAAAACAAAGATGGCCTGTCAAACTATGCTCTTGATAGTTCAAAGGGGTAACTTTTGGAATTTATCTTTTTAGGGAGGTAAAATGTAAAGTAAGAGCCCTCCCTGGTGGTGCAGCGGGTTAAAGCGCAGCACTAAGAATCGAAAGCCACTTCAGCATGAGTTCGATCCCCGCCTGCCCCGGAGGAGATCCACATGGGAGGCAGACTTCTCCTGACCCGCCCACTGCTCCCCTCAGCAGTGTACTTCGTGGATCTGCCTGTTCTTCTCCCCACTCTGTCTCTGGTGAATCCTCTCACTGCCCCTGCAACTCTGGCCTGTACCCCATTTCTGCATGAATCAATAAATAAATCTTAAAAAAAAGAAGTAAAATGGCCCTCCCTGGTGGCACAGCGGGTTAAAGCACAGCACTGAGAAGCTAAAGCCACTTCCGCATGAGTTCGATTCCCGCCTCCCCCGGAGGTGACCACATGGCGTGGCAGACCTCTCCTGACCCGCCCGCTGCTCCCCTCAGCAGTGTACTTCGTAGATCTGCCTGTTCTGTTCCCTGTCACTCTGTCTCTGGTGAAGCCTCTTGCCACCCCTGAGCCTCTGGCCTGTACCCCAGTTCTGTATGAACAAATAAATAAATCTTAAAAAAAAAAAGAAGTAAAATAATAGACAGATAATACCTTCAATATAAAAAAATAGCAAAAATCCTACTATGACTGTAAATACCAAGGATTATTCATTATTTTTCCTAACCTGCTAGGTCTGTGAAACTTACTGATGGCAACTTGAATTAAAATCTTACTTTAAAAATATTCATTATTCGGCCCTCCCTGGTGGCGCAGCGGGTTAAAGCGCAGCACCGAGAAGCTTAAACCATTTCCCCATGAGTTCGATCCCTGCCTGCCCCGGAGGTGACCACATGGCGCGGTAGACCTCTCCTGACCCGCCCGCTGCTCCCCTCAGCAGTGTACTTCGTCGATCTGCCTGTTCTG
>NW_004567107.1:35172108-35184539 GCF_000260355.1 Condylura cristata | reverse complement strand
CCTCAGCCTCAGCAGTGTACTTCGTACTTAGTCGATCTGCCTGTTCTGCTCCCCACTCTGTCTCTGGGGAAGCCTCTCATCACCCCTGCACATCTGGCCTTACCCCAGCTCTGTATGCATAAATAAATAAATCTTAAAAAAAAAAAGAAAGAAAAGAAAATATAGCTTACAAAAGATTCTTGGAAATTTTAAATAATGTATTCTTACATTTTAAGGGCACATATATTTAAAGAATATATCAAGTGAGCCAAAATAATTTAAAGCCATTAAGAAGAAGGAACCATATAAAAATCAAGGCTCCTTCTCAAAATATGTAAACCTTCCATCTTTTTACCTCTATGTTGTGTTATTAATCAGTGTACAGTGTTACTTGCTTAATTCAATATTTCTTTTCCTAAGTAAAAGTGACACCAACTTTGCAGATATTTACCTTGAAGATTAAAAGGAAAATGTCACTTCATTCTTGTATCCTTCAAGTAGTAAACACAGACTTAGTCAATATAATATCTCCTAAGAGATTAACATTTTATAGTAACTCAATTGAAAATTACCAGCCTGATAGGGAAAGCAAAAAGGCACAGATGCATTTTACCTGAGATCAGAAATACAAGCATCCTCTCTCTCTTCAATTTCCTGATTAATGTATCATATTTTGGCTTATTTCATCAGTTCACTTGTCATTTTTTTCCCCTGGTTTTACATATCCTCTCTTGAAAGCTAAAGGCTAGAAGCTATTTCACTTCCCCTGAACTGTAAGTAGGCTACAACTCCTTCCCAAAGCAATGTTAAAATTTCCATTTCTTCTCGTGTGTTAGACCAAGGTTATGCTGCTATATTCTGTAAAAATGCATTAACCTTAAAGGTCCATGTTCATAAAATCAATTGCAGACCTCCACTTCAACTTCACACATGTTTTTTAGGGTTTTAAACTGTATTGAAATAACAAGTTTATAATATTATATATGTTTCAGATATATTGCATTTGATGGTAATTCAACATCTGTGTATACATTAGGATCACCAAGTCTAGTTTCCATTCTTCACTATACAAATTGACCTCTTTTGCTCAATTTACCATCTCCTCCACCAATTCTTCTGGTAGCTACCATTTTGTTCTTATTGTGCAATAGTTTTTTTTGTTTGTTTGTTTTGTTTTTTAGGTTTCTTGTTTTGACCCTTCCACATATGAATGAAATTAAATATCTGTCTTTCTCAACCAGACTTATTTCACTTAGCATAATCTCCTCAGGGTCTATTCATGCTTTCACAAATGAAATGACTTATATTTTTTAATATCTGGGTAGTATTCCACTGTGTACCCACACTACATCTATTTATCCATCAATGGATATTTAGGTTTATTTCAAATCATAGCTACTGCAATGTCATCTCCAATGGGCAAATGAAACAAAAAACCAAAATAAACAAATGACACCACCTCAAACTGAAAAGCTAATTCATAGTGAAAGAAACCTGAATCTAAACAAGAAGGAACTAACTAAATAGATAAGATATTTGAAACTCATTTACCCAACAAAGAATTAATATCTAAAATATGTAAATAATACTCAACAATAAAAACAACCTGATTAAAGAGAGGCAGAAGATTTGAATAGACACTTTCTTCAGAGAAGTCATACAGATGGCTACCAGGCAGATAAAAATACAGTCATTAACACTTATTATTAAGGAAATACTAACCAAACTCATAATAAGACATCACTTCATACCTACTATAAAAAAATGACAGGAAACAAATGTTGCCAAGCATATGGAGTAAAGCGAGTATTTGTACACTGCTGGTGGTAATATAAACTGGTATATTCATTATGGAAAACAATACAGAGTTTTCTAAGAATAGAAATGCCATATACATATAATACAGTTATCCCACTTTTGGGCCTATATCTGAAGAATATGAAAACACACATTTGAAAAGATATGCACTCCTATGTTGATCAAGGCATGACTTACTATAAGGTTCTAATGTTATTGCATAAATGATATAAAATATTTTAAATACTTATGTTATCCCAATCATGTCAAAATACTGAAAATGGCAATAATTATTCTGCATATTTTTCTTTTGCTCCCAATTCACTTATACAGAAACCTGAAACTATGGCTACCTGATGAAAGTAAACAGTTCCAGATACTTAATCTCAGGGCTTGGGCAAAACTAACTTTATATACCATTTGTCACTGAATTAGGAGATGTTCACAACACAGTGTATGTATGTGTTTTATTGAAGAGCAAGAGTTCATAAATTTTTTAAAGTGATACTTATTTTCCCACCTTTTACTACTCAGAGGTGAGTATATGAAATACTAGAAGCCCTTACCTTTAAAATTTCAGAACTTTCAACCTTGGCTTGAAATCCATTGGCAAGTTTTCCTTCTGATGTCTGACTTCCAGTTGGCCTCTGCCCTACAACTGTGATTCAGTATAGTGGTATCTGAAAGACAAAAGACAGTTTCATTTACATGGTGTGAAATCACCAAAAAAACTAAATGACTATAATGTCACAAGTCAAAAATTAGCTGATTACTTTTATTGTACGTGGGGATCTTTGTATATGCCTTTTCTTAAGCAGAAGTTACTATAGGGTGTTAATTTCAATTTCACAGTGAATTGTGTGCATACATGCATGTGCATGCTTATATCCTTTCAAAGTATGTAGAGGGTCAATAACAAAGAGGAGAGTAAAAAAGCCATATGATTATACCAATCAATGCTGAGAAAGCATTTGCTAAATTTGGGCATTCATTTATGATGAAAACTCTTGAAAAATTTGAATAAAATATATAGCTATGTATACATTATATAATTAATAACAATTAATATCATGTTGATAGAATAAAAGCTACATATGACAAGCCCATAGTTAATATCATTGTCAATGGTAAAAAAACTGAGACCAGTTTGAAACAAGAATGCCCGTTATCAGTACTATTCAACATAGCATTAAAAGACCTAATTAGAGCAACTAGACAAAAGAATGCTGTGGGCTCCTATGAGCTGGCTATTACCTGGTCACTCATGAGCAATGGTGACTTTTTTTTGCTATCTGCAAATCACAGAAGGGCATTCCTTGACTACCCATAAAGTACAGGTTGTACCATGATGCAGGCCAGGAACAGATAGGCCACTGTTGACCTGATTACTTGACTACCTCCATGGTTGTCTCAGGATAACTCTGACTGTGATAACATCAGCACATATACTTTGCTGATGTAAATGTCTCTTCATGTATGTTCACGATGTTCCTCATAAAACTTTGTTCCCCATTCCAATCCTATTCTCCAGAATTTATTCCTCATACCGTTGTTACATGATCAGCTTCTATTAGCCTGTATATTTTCTTTTTTTTTTAAGGGAATTTTTTTTTTGGTAAGATTTATTTATTTATGCATACAGAACTGGGGTGTAGGCTAGAGGTGCAAGAGTGGTGACAGGATTCATCACGAGAGACAGAGTGGGGTGCAGAACAAGCAGACTGACAAGGTACACTGCTGAGGGAAGCAGCAGGTGGGTCAGGAGAGGTCTGCCACACCATGTGGGTCAGCTCACTGGCCAGGGATCAAACTTGTGCTAAAGTGGCTGCAGCTAGCTTCAGATTACTGTGCCTTAACCATATGCGCCACCAGAGAGGGCCCTAGCCTGTATATTTTCAATGAATGGCACAAGACCTTCTTCTCAAGTAGCAGAGTCTTGCTTACAAACCTGCTCTACAGCTGTTGTGTTCCTCATCTCATTTCCACCCAAAAAAGCAACAAATTTCATGATGCAACAGAATTCTATAAAATAAATCCAAATTGGGGAAAAATAAATAAAGATACCATTACTTGCAGGTCATATGATAATGCATATAGAAAACCTCAAATATTCCAAGGAAAAAATTGATTAAAAAATAAACCGTAGGCCTCCTCAGTGGTACAGGGTTAAAGTCTCAGCGTATGAAGCTATTGACAGAACCACTGCAGTACACCAGGCAGCTAACTCCCATGGGCCAGCAGGCCTCTCCTGTTTTGCTCACTGTTTCCCCCCACCAGTGTATTTCAGAAGAAACACTGCTGTTCTCCACGCTTCTCTGGTGAATCCTTCAAACTCCATACCTCTAGCCTGTACCTCAGCTTTACTATGCATAAATAAATAAAATAAATCTTAAAAAAATAATAAACCAGCTCAGCAAAGTGGCAGGATATAAAACCAACATGCAAAAATTAGCAGCCCTTTTATATACAAACAATGAGCTAAAAGAAGTTAAGAAAGCCATATCATTTACAATCTCTCCAAAAAATAATTAATTACCTGGGAATAAATCTAACAAAGGAGGTAAAGAACCTCCTTAATTGTAAGAAACTGATAAGAGAAAGAGAAGATGACACAAAGGAATGAAAATATAGTCACTGTTTATTGATAGAAAAATACAACATCATTAGAATGACCATCCTACTCAAAGCTATTTAGATTCAATGCAATCCCCATAAAATTTTTAATGGCATTCTTCAAAGAAATCAAACAAATGTTACTGAAATTGATATGGAACCAAAAAAAGACTCCAATAGCTGAAACTCTTCTGACTAAAATAAAAAAATAAAGTAAAATGGAGGTATCTATCATTTAGACTTTGAACATGCTACAAAATCATAATAATTAAAACAACATGTTTTAATAATACTATTATTTATATAACAAATTAATGAAATATACACAGACCAATCAAATAGAATTAAGAACCCACAATCAAACTAAATACTTATGGATGGCAAAGGAGCAATATATATGCACTGGAAGAAGAAAAAACTATAATAAATAGTTTGAGAAATTTTGATTACCACTTGCAAAAGCATGAACCTAAATCACTACCTCATACCATACATGTAATCAGCTCAAAACTAATAAAAGACTTGGATGTAAGACCAGAGAATATAAAATAATTTTAAAAACATAAAACATTCCATGAAATATACTTCAGAAACATCTTTGTAGATTAATTTCAAACAACAAGTAAAACAAAGGAGAAAATAAACAATAGGGATTACATCAAACTAAAAAGCTTATGTACAACTAAAGAGACAGTTACCAAAATGAAGAGACACCCTACCAACTGGGAGAAAATATTTGTATGTCATATATATGAAAACGAGACTGATATCTATAAAAAGCCCTTACAATTCAACAAAAAGGAAACAACCTCATCAAAAAAAAAAAAAAGGGTGGGGGGGAAGAAAAGCTTGAAGCTTGATAGTTTCTTCTATACAAAAAAAAATCCAGATGGCCAATAGGCATATGCACAAATGCTCATTATTACTTATCATCATGGAAATGCAAACCATTGCTAAAAAGAAATACCACTACATACTTGTAAGAATGATCCATTTGAAAACCAAAAAATAATACAATCAAGAGCTGGTGAAGATGTGAAGAAAAAGGATTCCTCTTACATTGCTGTTAGAAATTTAGATTTCTCTAGCCCCTATAGAAAAGTGTGTGGAGGATACTCAAAGGACTAATATAGGAGCTTCCATATGACCCAACAACCCCACTTCTAGGAATCGAACTAAAGAGCACTAAAACTCTAATTCAAAAGGAAACTTGCACCCCGTGTTAACTTTAGTACTGTATACAATAACTAGGATATGGAAACAGCCTAATGGCCCCAAAATAAATGAATTTATTTATGTGTGTGTGTATATATACATATGGATGTGTGTGGAATACTACTTAGCTATCAAAAAGAGAAATGTTTGCCATTCACAGCAATATAGATGTAGCTGGAATTGCATAACCTTAAGCAAAATCAGGGCAAACACATACTAGCTGGTTTCAACTAACTGTAGAATATATAAAAGCAAAACATAGGGTAACATAAAACCAAACCAGAAAACTAATCCTTGAAACTTTACTGTGAAATAGGGATATCCAGAGAGAGATGGGGAGAGAGAGAGAGTGATCAGAACAAAAAAGGGAGGTAGCACAGAAGTCTATGGGATCTTTAATAGTGGGTGGACTATGGCAACAATGCCTGAAGGGGGATGATCTTCTACTATGTAAACAATGTAAACCAATATTAACTCAAAAATTATTTTAAAAAATAAGTGTGCATTAACTAAATATACCAAATGAATATATCATTTATGGTCCCTACTACTATGGAAACTACACAAAAGCCTGAGATAGAATGTAAAAGAAAGATTTAAAATTAGTATTTTTCCAAAGCAACCTATTTTATGCTCATCTTTTCATTATGGTCACTTTGTCTCAGGACCCACCTGTCTTTTCCTTAAATGCTATAAATTCCTGTCTGTGAGCTGCATCTGTCAGATGAGGCTCGGAGCTGTGTTCTCCAATGGAGTCCGTGTGTATCTACACATGTCGCTATATAAACTATCTTTTCCAAGAAGAGGGTCTTTTAAATTCAGCCAGTACATGTTGAAAAACACCAGACTCAACTAATCCAGCTACAGAACTCACAAATCCTCTTCACTCCACACCCCATGTGACCATTATAACTCTATCATAGGCCATGCCTGCCCATAACTCAGGAAGTCACCCTGCTCTTCTTGACTTTACTCATCCTAACCAATCAAGGGAAATCAAGTAAAATTTATCGAGAGTTACAAACGGACAGGAGTCAATTATAAATTTTACAGGAAAACTGAATAGTTCATGGCTTCTTTGTAAAATATTCATCCTGTATGTAGAATTGCTGGCGGAAAATAATTCAGTAAAAGCAATTGTTTATTCTGGGTGTAAGGGGATAAAGTTAGTAGCTTCTATTTTGTCTACTTCTTTTGCTTGCAGGTAAGTGATTATTTGCTTATTTTACAAAGCTAATGTAAAAAGATGAAATATCTTTCTCCTTTGGGGCATTATCTTTTTCTATAAAGAAATATCAAAGAGACATTTAAATGTGACCTCAATTAAATGCACTGGCCCAGATGAGCTGAATTTCTCAAATCATAGTTCATGTGTTTCAATCTTACTGTGATGTTCATTGTTCTATAGGGGAATAGACTTTGAGAAAGATCTACACTGGTGAACTTTAGGCTATTGTAATAGCTCCTGCATGACCATAAGAACAGAAAATGGCTTGACGTCCAGAAGGAATTTGACTTCACATGCACAGGTCTGAAGATGCTGTCGAGGTCCCTTCCAAGGAGCAATTCCAAGCAAAGTGATAATAGTAAGACACTCACATGAGTATGATGACTGTCAAATTTCACTCAGTAAATATAATGAAGTTCAACCTGAAGTTACCGGCTAAATATCCACATTTTTGATGGAAACAATTGTGATTAGTAAATATATTGGCTCCTCGAACTTCTGGTCACAGTGTTAATTAATAATTTTTTTATTCCTTAAATTCACTATGTGACAATTATGCTTTAACTTTCCCCCAACTGTCACTTTCGTGGCCACAAAAACCAATGCAGCTTCACTCATTATTTCCAGTAATATTATTTAATGTCAGCTTCAAAAATGGAAGCACGCAAGGAAAGAAACCTCCCCGCTGTGTCTGTCTTAGTTCCATAGCCTTACAGGGATGATTCGTATGGAAATACAAACCATAGGAATAACATTTTGTGAGAGAAAGATGCAGAAAAATCTTTATTGATGAGTAGAGGGCTAGGTCATTGCATTCACATCCATCCCAGTGCAATTGAAATTTACAATTTAAAAAGCAAACCGCATGAATTCAGCAAAGAGGATGGATAGGCAGTTTCTGGCTGCCCCTCTGGGTGGGACAGATATTTGAATTCCTGATTTGTTTTCTACCCACAGAGATAACACCATAGTGTTTTATTTAATTGTTTCTTATAATATCAGGTACCTAGAGAAAAAAACCTCTATATATTATGATAAAGTATGGAGGGTACCATATGTAGTTAGACAAGCAGTTTCTTAATGAGCAGATATAAGCAGTAGGCATGTTAATATTTTTGTCATAGGGAAAAATCATCAGTGGTGGCAAAGTTGCTCACTGTTGACACTTACTTTGTCTTTTATGCTCTCATAAAACAGTTAGTATAAATTTGGGGGACCTTTACTGTAAGTGCTTTTTGCAATGTGATGGTACAAAGTCTAGTTTGCCTGTGATTATGCAATTTATCTTTAAAATGAGCTGAAACATAGCTGTAATTACTAAGGCTATTAAAATGCAGACATTTCTAGACTTCAAATTAATGGTAGCATTGATAGGGAAAAAAGGAAAAATTCTTTGTGCAGGTACAACTTGCACTGTAAGTGAGAACACAGGTGCATACTAGAACTTTTCAAAACTTCACATTACTTTGTACAACTACCTACTTGAATTGCAAATACCTTTTCATTCTCTTGAAAACCCCTTAGCAAAACAGTAAACCATGCTAGGGGTGAACATGTCATTTTCTCACCTCAGTTTGTCACTTTGAGTATTTGTCATACAGATTCCCTTACGGCATTCATACATAGAAAATTGTGTCTTTTAATGCTAAAACACAAATTTAAATAAATTATTATTTTTGAAAAAAATGTTTACAAATATTGATCTGGTGTATTTATTAGACATTATGTCTTCATGGTGATATGAAAATTTCATTTTTCTCAAAACACATACATGCCAACCAATGGTTTTCTGTCCTTTTCAATATCTTTAAAGCTTTTAAGAGAAAGGGAATAAAAGAATGAACATAGTTTTAGAACTATGGGTGTCACTTGGGCTTTATTAGTTCTCTAAGGTTCTAGTTTAAATTGCCCTAGTTGGACAGCATGCTAAGGAACACAAACTTGTTTTACCTGGTACCATGTGAAATTTAGCATATTACTATTTTTCAAGGATGTAAGCAAATCCACCATGGTGAAAAGAATATTTGTAAAGGCAATTTTCCAAAATCAATAGCATACACATAATCTTATTAGAGCAAAAGAAGATTAACTTTATTCAATGTTGGATTAATTAGACTAGAATAGAATTGAAATTTAATAATTCAGCCTATCTCTTTTATCTGACATGGCAATATTCTTGACATACAGAAATTAGAGGTTCTCTAATTTCTTCTCAAAGAGGAAGAAACAAAAGATGTGCATTTACTGAGAAAAAATAATTTTAATGATAAATTATATTCAATTGCATTTAATGAACTCTCAAGTATTTGAATTGAGTACCTGAATTCCTACAAAGGTTGAATAGAAAATATTGGAAAGTTTGAGAAAAAAGAAAATAGATGCAAACTTGCATGTCACAGGCTGTAAGTCAGTATTTTCCAACTGAAATTTCTGGGTTGATAGAAATGTTTGATCTGAGTTTTCCCATACAGTTGGCATTGGCAACATGTAGCTATTTACTGAAATGTAGCTAGTGCAGATAAAGAACTAAAACTTTTATTTTACTATTTAAATAGTCATATGTGGTTAGCACTGCCATACTGAAGAGTGATATTCTAAGTTTTAGTAGATAGAATGATTTTCATGGGGAAGTTTTAGGAAAGCATTCCAGGTAAGCTTTTATACATATTATTGATATCCCAGCTACTCTGGATTGTTCCAGAAACTGGATACAAATGACTAAGAAGAGAGTTCTAGGAATATACATTATCTACCAGAAAACGTCCTAATGAATCCTAACAAGTAGATGCTTAGAGTCTAATATAAAGTTTTCCGTTTCTAACTAGGAACGATGAATTTCAGTGAAATCAGTAGAGCCAAATTCACTGAAGCCCCAAATTATGTTATAAGCTCATTCATTCAAAACTATTTCTTAAGTCCCCGTTTGTTGACATTCAGTTCCCATTTATGTGAATAAGGCAGTGAACTAACAACCTCATGAAGCTTCTTACCTTTTGTAGGTAGAAACCAATAATAGCACACATAAACATATTCAACTATTCATTTGTTCATTCAACATTATTTTATTGTGTTTACTATGTGCCATGCTTAGCTCTAAAAACTGAGGGTATAGCAGAAAGAAAAACAAACAACCCATGCACCTTCAAATCTAATTAGCAGAAGAAAATAAGAAGAAAAAATAAGTAAATGTTCAAAAAAGAAAATAAGAAGAAAAAATAAGTAAATGTTCAAAAAAGAAAATAAGAAAAGGGATATGAAACGTAGGGAGGACTGACTGAGTAGGTAGGCTGGCTAAGTAAATTTTCATTGTGATGAATGTTGAGGATGGTGTTTGAAAAAAAGAGTAATTTCTGCTGGAAGAGCATTTCTAACAGATGATGGAAAAGCAAGTACAACAACCTTGGGACAAAAGCATGTCTGTCCCATCAAGACTCAATAAAGAATTCAGTGTTACTGAAATAAAGAGGCCAAAATAGAGGGAATGGAATGAGTTTAATAAGCTAATATTTTTGAGAAATAATGTTGGAACTTCTTTCTCATAAAAGTTATTTGGATGCTTTGAGTGAAAGGAATGCCACTAGAGGGTTTTATGAAGAGAGTGACATAAGCTAACATACTTTAGTAGGAAAACACAGGACATTATGTTGAAAATTTACTGAAGAGGACAAGGGCATAATGAGATTTCAGTTAAAAAGATATGGTAATATCCCAGTTAAAACAACAATAACAATAAAAGTAATACGAACTTATGTTAGTGTACAGTAAATATGTCTGTATTTAGGTGTCTATATATTGCTATGTATATTTCTGAAAGTTTAAACCAAGGTGATTTTCTAATGGGCTAGATAGAGTGTGAATGAGATAAATAACATAATGTTTTTGACCTGAACAACAGAAATGATGAGTTATCCCTGCCTACCACTGTTTAAAATATATGTGTTGTGAGTATTTTGAGTGATTTTACAACCTGTAAATAAGAATAAATGAGAAATTGAGAGTTCTAGGTTGGGAAAAGTATAATTTTAGATAAAAGAATCTATATAGGGTGACTTTTCATAGAGACTTAAGATACTTTTATGTAAAAGAAAAAGCATCCCAAGAAGGGGAATAACCCTGGAGGGTTTTGAACAAAGAACTCAAGTGATCTGAATGTATTTATGTTTTGTTTTGTTTTATTCTTCAAATCACATTAGGTTGCTGTACTAAAGGGGAGATAGAAAGATTAACATAGGAGACTTAACAATTCAGGGTGAGAAATAATTAAGGTAGAAATGTTAGCAAAAGCAAGGGGAAATTAGATTGTGGATCTAATTTTAATATAAATTCAAAAGCAGTTTCATAAGAATTGATGATGAGAAAAAGTATAGCTCCAGGTTTTAGGGTTAAGCAACTAGAAAACCTGATTTGCTATTTATTTCATGGGAAGAGCATAAATAGGCAGTGTTTTATAGTAGATTGGTTGGCAGGAAAGGTAAATGCAAAAGATAGAAGATGATATACAAATAACAGTGATGAAGAAAAAGAAAAACAGAAGAGGAGGAAGGGGGGAGATGAGAAAGATAGAGTGAGGGAAAGGAGGAGGAAAAAGAGGAAGAAGACAGAATAGATAAAAATATACATATACACATGCACAAACACATACCTGTTTACAAATACAGCCAAAAATGGTTGTAGATGGGTGTATGTAGGAAAAAGAAATAAAAGCAGTGTTAATCCCTGGAACATTCAAAATTAAAAGTTAGGAAAATGAAGAACCTCGTTACCTCTGTGGAGGTGCCATCTGTGACACAGAAAGAGTAATAAGCTGGAGTTCAAGGAAGAACGCATTTCAAGGAGAAGAGTGACAATTGTGGTTAAGTGCTACTGACAGGTCAAAAGATCATCACTGAAAAGTGACTATTTGAAGTGGCCACCCATATGTCATCAATGACATCCATAAGGATACCTTTGGGGCAGCGGTAGGTACAAATTTGTTATGTTTATTGGTTTGAAAAAAGAAGTTCTGTCAATTAGCATCAATGAAACCTGAGTCTTATGAGTCCTGGCTCCATATTCCCACTCCATTGGTCCCAAATATTTCTCTCAGGCACCATTTGTATACACATTATTCACCAACAGTAATTATTTTATCTAAAATATATTTTATATATTTGAGTATAACATTAACATGAATATTCATTACTACTAAATAATATTTCATCTATAATGGATATAAAGGAATCACAATAGAAACTGGTGAATGTGTAAATGAACATTTCTGATTTGAACCTCAATTTTCTGATGGTTTCATAAAAAATTTTATTGATTTCCCTTTGTTTTGATGATTACCAGTCTTTAGTATATTTTAGTTTATAATTATAACATACATTTGGTATTCAGCGGTATTCAAATTCTAATAATCATAAAACACATAGATCTGTGGTTGAGAGAAAAAAGTTTTAAGTACTAAGTAGTTTCCTCGCAATAAAACAAAGGGAATGCTAACAATTGAAATCTTTGGTTTTAATCATCAGAAGATTAGTTATAGTTTTGAAGTATCTGGACTCAGAATTTTTTTTTAAAGATTTATTTATTTATTCGTACAGAACTGGGGTACAGG
>NW_004567107.1:35161333-35172008 GCF_000260355.1 Condylura cristata | reverse complement strand
TTTTTTAAAGATTTACTTATTTGTGCATACAGAACTGGGTACAGGCCAGAGGCACAGGGGCGGTGAGAGGCTTCACCAGGGACAGAGTGGGGAGCAGGACAGGCAGATCGACAAAATTCACTGCTGAGGGGAGCAGCGGGCGGGTCAGGAGAGGTCTGCCTCGCCCTGTGGTCACCTCCAGGGCAGGCGGGAATCGGACTCATGAGGAAGTGGTTTAAGCTTCTTTGTGTTGTGCTTTAACCCGCTGCGCCACCAGGGAGGTCCCTGGACTCAGAATTTTTAATTGTTGGAATACTTTTATTACTTTAAGTGCAATAGAACTTTGCAAACGGTATTGTCAGAATTTTAAAATAGAAATGATATAATACCAGAGGAGCTAATGTTATACCCAGAACAAAATTTGATAATATTATTCATAATATTAGGTATGAAAGAAATAACTCAAAAGCACTGATCTTATTAAAATGTTCTTTGTCTTATGTATCATATCAATATATAAATTTGTCCTTTTTATTCATCATTCAAATGACTTACTTGTATTCATTTTTTTCATTTTTCATAATATTGCTGAAAGATACAAACCAAGGTTTAGTTACTTCTGATAGCAAATAGTAATTCATCTGTGAGATCATGTATGCTGTCCATTTTAATTTAAATGGACATTACATCTCATGAGCTTTGCTTGACAGTCTGCCAATTTTAAATATATTCTATATTCATAGAATATAGGAAATGATCACTTAGGAAATGATTCCCTAAAGCATGAAGTCTGAGATACAATTATGAGATGGTGGTCTCTTCAAAACACACTATAGTAACTCAGGTATAGAATAAGTATTGAATGTTTGATTTCCAAAACATTCAAAACCAAATCAGATTATCAAATATACTTCAATAATGTGTACAGAATAATGGAGATATCTAGCCAAGAAATGAATGCACATTAGTTTGTTTCTAATATATGTGTATTCAGGGAGGTATAGGTAACAATAATTCTTAATTGGAATGAAGAATAAAATTTCTAATTGTGATAAAGTTTGATCTAGAGAAAACCTGAGACTATCATAATGTTAGAATAAAAGTATATAATGCTGTTTTTAGAACCCGAATTGTGCACCTATCATTTTCAAGTCAGGCAAAGGGTTTCCAAGATGAATCTCCATAAAGATCATCAGCTAGCTCCTTAGTTCTCAATCAATAGTCTCTAGATGAGCAGCATCAATGTCACTAGGAGAACTGCTAGAAATGCACAGTAACACTCAGATTTAACTGAAACAAAAACTTTGAAGATGGCACTGTATTGTAATAAACATTCTACATGATTCTGTATTGTGATGAACATTCTATGTGATTCTGATACCATAGAACCAATGATCAAGTTCATCATTCCAATCTCCCAGGCAAGGAAATTCAGATACAGAACAAGAGGTGACTTAGGAGTTGGATTAAAATTTAGATTTGCATACATCTGAAAAATATATGCCAACATCCCTAAATCACAAATATTGAAAACCAAGATACTTAATAAAAATTATTTCAATTTTTTAATGCTATGGCGTGCTAGCTACCAGCCCCATCTTCATTAGTATTTTTGCCTGGAACCATATCATTGATACATTTACTGGCCTTCCTAGGCTTATTAAAATAATGGTTCTGTTAAAGTATCTACTCTATGTATAGTTATGAATCAGGGAACATCATACTTCCATTTTGGTCTCCCTTCCTTCTCCTACTACACCCATATCATGCTTGCTTTGATTATTCAAATCTTTTGTGGTTTCAAGCACATTTTGGGATTCTGATTTTGTTTCTTTGAAAAATTCCACTGGGATTTCAATACAGGCTTTCCATAAAATCATTAACAATATTGATCCTTCCATTCCTCTAATTCTGATATAATAAATTTAGTGTGTTTTATTTACCAATACATTAGGTGAAAAACGGACTATACTTTTGTTCTACCATTATTATCTCATTTTCAATTTTTGTGAACTGTATTTTTATCTAGTTAAAGTTCAAAATAGATACATTAAACTTTTAGAATTTCTCTAACATAATTGGGAAATACCTAACATCATTGGTCATTTATATTTGGTAATGTAAATAGTGGTCACTAAAGTGTTAATTAAAATGACCAGACTTAGAAACAAAAGCATAATTCTAGGCCCATAAATCACTGCCACCTAATGTATTTCAAGTATTAAGATGAAATAGTTTCTTTTTGCATACATTTCATCACATGCCATATTTTAGCTTGCTTCATTTGAATCATGATGTTCTTATTTTCCAGGAAGATCCAATTACTTTTTCATTTCCTCTGAACAGCAGAGAACTGCAGTTTCAACTTTTTATTAAGGACTTCTAAGTCTCTCTTGATTGCCACCCTCCCCTAGTCCAAAATGGAATCCTTTAAAAGCCTTTTTTACTTCTTGGTCTAAATTGGTCAGATAAAAGTCAGTTGCACAGCTATCTTTCTGAGATTTTTTTCAAATAAAATTCTGAGCTATTTCTATTGTCTGGGATCTGTTAGTTTCCATTCTGTTGGGTTTTCTCTTACTCTATTTTGCTAAACCACAATTCAAAGTGATATTTTGAAGATCTTTACTATACTAAGTATTCTGTCTTTTTATAATTAAAAAAAATTCATTCCCACATATATGACTTATATCTTTCAGGATCAAATTCTGAGTGACTGTCTTATTCCATTAGTTTCTAGCATCTAGTACAACTTTTAGTCTTCTAATACTATTATGAATTGTTTTTTTTTCTTTCTATTTATCTGGATTTCTCCTTTAGAAGCTTTTGTATAATCTCTTTATACTTCATCAAATTTCAGAATAATGTTTCTAATCGAGCAATTTTCTTCATATAATCATTGATTTCTTTCTTCATTCTCTCTGCAACAGAACTTAGTACATGTGTCTATTATATCAGTCAGATTTTCTATTTTTCATTTGCTATGGCAATAATTTTTTGAAATAAATATTTTTTTACTTGGGGGGATTCTCCTTATTTACCGAAGTAATATTGTGGTAAACATTATATAAGTACATCATTAAATATCAACATATGCATAGTCTATATTGAATTATTATTAAAAATCAACATACACATATTATATATTAAATTCTTCTATTAAAAGTTCCATTCTATCCTTCATCTACAATAACCTTTTATATAATTTTCCCATCACCTTTTCTCTTTACCTTCTGTTAACTGTTAATTGACATTTTAGCCTAAATTTTTATTTTTGTTTTATTTAGATTATTCACTTGTTTGTTTTCTGTATATAGCATATGCCAAGAAAAAAGTATTCTAACTAGCAAGAATCTTTTTTATTCTATACTTATTCTTTATTCAAAGAAGCACTGTTACATAACTGTCTCTAACAACAATCACTCTAATTGCTAATGTACTCTATTGCATTAATTCACTTCCTGTATTTCACCCAGTTAATTATTTTGTTTACTTTTTAGTTCTCTTTCAATTCTACTCAGAATAATTATTCACTAAATAAAAGGTCAAAAAGAAGATCATGGTGCAAGAGTATTCCTACTGTGACTTGGGCTTCCTTTTACTGTTTGTCATGAAAATAATCTTTATAGTCTGTCATTGATATATTAGAAGACATTATCAACGGGTATGTATTCCCATTACAATATGTTGATCTCTGTATATATAGAATCATAATTAATTTATGAGATTAAATGAAATATCACTGGGTAATAATAGTATTGTCCTAAAATAGAAAATACTATTTTTTGGATAATTATATTAAGGATATTATCTATCTTTGTGAATTTGGTATCTTATTTTATAAATCATCTTAAATAAGACAACAAATCAAGCTCATGAATCAAAGTGATAACAAAATATAAGCCAAGGCAGAAGTTAGCATAAAAATATTATCCTGGACAATCCTGCAAAAATTAAGGAAATTTTAATAGGAAAACAAAGAGATAAACCAAATTATGGAATGATCCATATTATTCCACAAGCATTAAATTCAATCCCAAGACCATCAATTTTTTATAATTTGTATTCTCTCTTTAGGAAAGGCTTTCCAGTAGTTTTTAAAGATTTATTTTATTTATTTATGGACATAAGAGCCTGGGTGTAGCTCAGAGGTGCAGGGGGGTGGAGAGAGGATTCACTAGACACAGAGAAGAGAGAACAGGCAGATTTATTGAAATACAGTGAGTAAGACAAAAAAGGCCTGCCGCGCCAAGTGGGTCATCTCCCTGGCTGGAATTGGACTTGTGCTGCAGTAGCTGCTGATAGCTTCATAGTGCTGTGACTTAACCCCTTGCCCACCCAGAGGCACTCAAGTGGGTTTTTAAACAACAAAGTTATGTTGGAAAAGAGGTCATTTAAATTCTTTGTGTGGAAATTGAGTACTACACACAGGTATCAAGAACTGTGGGCACATAAAATATTGTGTAGATCACACAAAAGAACAACAGAAGTTGCTGCTAACCTGAGGAAGACTGCACAACAATTTCATCATCAGGGATGCTGAGGATTTTGAAAAGTAATTTTAAAAAGTCTACTTAATATATAGATTCACAACAAGAAACTGAAAGTGCTCACAGAAGGTAAGGTCCAAACCCCTGTATCCAAATATGTCTGAAGATCCTGGGTAAATTCTTAGTTTTTCAAACTTGAACCCTTTTTACTAACAGGCCTGACTAAGGATAGAATAAGCATTGTAATAAGATTCATATATATTCCTGCAGTTTTCTCACGGATTGACTTGGGAAACTTTTTTTTTTTTTGAAGATTTATTTATTTGTGCATACAGAACTGGGGTACAGGCCAGAAGCTCAGGGGCGGCGAGAGGCTTCACCAGAGACAGAGTGGGAGCAGATCAGGCAGATCGATGAAGTACACTGCTCAGAGGAGCAGCAGGCGGGTCAGTAGAGGTCTGCCACGCCATGTGTTTACCTCCGGGGCAGGCGGGAATCGAACTCATGCAGACACTCATGCTTCTCAGTGCAGTGCTTTAACCCACTGCGCCACCAGGGTGGGCCCGACTTGGGGAACTTTTTAACAATGATTGAATTTGTTCATGGTTACCTTGAGCTAATAACTAAACTGGTAGTAACAAATACCTATACTGAATTTTCAAGTTTATGTTTCTTCTATATATCTTATTTGAATTTTTATCCATTCTATTTTGTGCTAATAAAATTAGACAAACATATTTCAGAAATCTGGACTAACCCAAAACAAACCCTGGAAAGATGCATAACTCAAGTTTATAGTGAGGGAGGAGGCTTGGTGTCAATGATAGAGATAACAGTTTATGGTAATAAATTATGGGTGCTTTCATGGTAGGGGTGGTGTGGTGACAGGTCTGAGAAATTGTGACTATTTTCCTAACACATATATAATATTGTAAACCCATGATCTCTCAATCAATGAATCAGTAAAGTCTAAGAGAATTAAGTAAAATGTAAATAAATAAATACATAAATAAAAGTCAAGATTGTTCAGGTTTGTAATTTAACATAAGAAAAAGTGGAAAAATAAAATTAAAGGTGAGAGTGTGGAAAATGTTAGCTTTTCACCAATTCTTAACAATTGACAAAAAAAAATAATAATTAGTACTGACAAAGATCCTTTTGCAAACCCATAAAGAAAAAAACCTTAAACAACAACAAAACATGTGCCTGAAACAAAAACTTGTGTAATTAAAAAGAATAAGCAAGTAACTCCAAAATAACTCCACTGAATTTTGATTTTCAGAATATACAGATCATTACTGTTGCTTATGTTTCAAGGAATCATTAAGCAACAGAATTGTCTTTCGTTTGAATTAGTAAAAGACAAAACAAGATCATCCCTTTGCACATTTGTCATGGCAGAAACTACTTGACATAAGGGTACAATTTTTCCCCCCTTTTGGGGAATCAAAGGTGCTGCATATAGCACTTTAAGGATTAAAACTTCAATGTTCATTTTGCTGTGCAAGCTGTAGACCCTATGTCCACAGGCCAGTATTTGATAGAAACCTTGTGCTTTAGGGAGTTTTAAATGTCTCTAGTAACTTTCTTCAATTATCCCTTGTTGAATTAGCAGAATCAATAGGGCACCCAAAGAGGCTCTTGTGAATTTCTGCTGGCTATCTTGGGGTTTTCAGTTTCTTAAACCTTCCAGCATTGTGAACCCTGCATTGTAAAGCAAGTAGCTCTTGCATACAGTGTAATGTTATAGAAAGCATTAGAGATATCTAATAACTCATTTTCTGTGTTGTTCTTTGTTTTATTAACCAGACCACTGGGATTATCCTACCTCTTCCCTATATTTAGTTTGCTTTCCTGAAGGTTCAAAGGCAGTCATTTAAGATATCCTAAATATTTCAGTTATATACAAGACTACTTTTAGCTCTGAGGTTACAAGGCCATCAGCCATTCCAAGTTTTAGAGACCAATCAGGAAGTCACAGAAGGTCATACTGTGGGTTTGCTAATTGAACAAGAAACAACTGCACAAAACTAGAAGTTATTCTCATTGCTTTTTTAAGCATTTACTAATAATTTGATGTCACTGTGGAAAAAATAACTCAGAAACTCAGAATTTAAACATTTACAAAAAGTAATCTGCCACCATCACAGAAAAAGTTTGAAGCTTTGTTAATTTTATTTTTTTGGCTGTTGTTGGGATGTATGTTTTTTATATTTTTAATATATATATATATATTTACATAATTGTTCACTGTTCATTTTTATACATTGTATGTGGGTATGCATTCTCCTTTTAGGTATAGCCCCAGTAAAATTCCCACCACCGACTTAGACATGTTAAATGTCTAAGTTATTGAATTTGTAGATTTTTGACTTTATGATAAAGTATAAAATTTTATAAAATTACAAAGTGTTAAGTGTGTACTAAAACAGAGAATGTTTATAAATTTACTTTAATGTGTACATTAATAACATATTTCTTCTGCATGTACTTTGTTCTAAGAAATTTTAACTGTGAGTCATAATGAGTGAGAGGACTATTATTCTCAGATTTTGTTTTTAAAGGTAAGTTTTCAACAGAGAAAATATTACCAACATAAAGCCCTCTCCATAATTCTTCATACAATTATCTTTTATAAGAAAAACATATATGAAAGATCACTTCCTAGTGAATATACAGAAAATATTTAAAAAAATACAGAAATTCACTATTTGTCTTTAAACAAATATGGCAACTCAGAACTTTTTCTAAAAATTCTTTTCAAATTTTCAAGAAAACAAAAGGGTTGTTAAGGAATTATTTATGTAACCATTGTTTAACTGAAATACAATAGTCATGCATATACTTTGAGTCTCTGGGACTCAAGGTGTCATTTTTGTTAAGTGTGTAAATGCATTCTAGGTAAAATTTACAGCAGAATATGCTGTTATAAGTGATTGTGGACATCTAACTCTTTCTTGCTTTTATTTCTGACTGATTTTATATGTCATGCCTGCTCAGAAATATAATGGAGAAAGGTTGACAGAAGATTAACCTGATATTAGTTCAAGTTATGCTGGTATTTCCATAAAAAAATTATGTGGGAAAACCTGCAAGAGCAGGATTCTTGGAGCAGGTTTTAAATGTAATGATGTAATGGTAGGGTTTTCTAGGATAATATCACATTTATTTTCATAAAATGAACTAGTCACTAGACCCAAATCATCATTTGAGAGCTTTTCAATGTACAAAATCCCCTGTACCATATTAGTTTCTATAGAACATCTCATATATGTCCTGGGACCAATATAATAATAATGTATATGCCAATTATGGGCAAATCCACCCTGCCACCACAGCAATCTTTCCAACATTTGTTAGCACTTTTTGTTACTTTGTGTTATAATTATCTTTTTTCCATACTTTCTCCCTCATTAAACTTAGAGGTCAGATGTAAAAAGGTTTTAGTATGTAATATGTTCTCAGTTATTTCTTTGGTAATAGATATATGAAATATCAAATAAAGGTACCATTTTATTTCAGAATAAAATAAAATTTGTATTAATTACCTGGAATATATTTTCACATCATAAACATTTCATATTAAAATACAAGTTCTATTTCCTTAAGTAAAACTTTTGTAAGGGAAGCATACTTTTCAGAGATGTCAAGATTTTATGACAAAATGCTTTGCTGCTTAAGTTTCATTCAATACTTGACTCTTTGCTTTCCTCTAATTCATCTGCCTAATTCATATTCTCTTCAGCCTGGTCAGGCATTTGCTCTTTGTCCTAGAAATTTCTACACTTCCATATCAGAATTGAGAGACTCTATTCTGGCTCATACTTTTCACAAGAAATAATTCACTGATTGCACTTTAAAAAGTCAAGTCCTACTTCCAGTAACACTTCATCAAATTCTTTTACTTCCCTCCTTTTAATTTTATATATCTCTTAAACAGTTTTGGTTTAAGTTTTAGAAGTCACCATTTTTAGTGAATATAGTACTATTCTTTAATTATCCATTCTTTCTATAAATCTCAAAGTATTCCTAAATTCATGGAAAACATTACTATTTCAACATGGAAAAGTATAACTTCTCTGTCCTAAATGATATACCTGTGATTATAAAAAATTATTGATGCCTTAAGCACAGAGAAAATAAAATTGGCATATCTCCACGGACTGAATTTAGCTAAGCTGAAATGAGATTTTTCTAATTGAATATTAAACTTTAAATATTTGAACTGGTGGACAATATCTGTACATCCACATCTACTCCAGTCTTTAATAATCAAATTATACAAAGATAACAGCAAATCTGTATCTCGTAGACTGTTATACTACTGAAAATCAAAAGAGGGGGGTATTTTCATAGAATCTTCTAATGATGATTCTAACTTGTAGAGAAAAAGAATCATGTGTAGCTACATCAATCACTTGTTTGCATGGTAATTTGTAATCTGTTTAAGGAGTATATATTTGTATATATATAAATATGAAAAAAATGGCTTGGGATGTGAGGATTATCTTTAAATTTAATTTTCTGTTGGTACTTTTATTTCTATAAAAATCCATATTGTAAACAACTTTGAAAAAATATGATATGCCAAGAAGATGACAAGAATGTTAGAGTTCTCTCCTGCATGAGATTATTTAACCTAAGCCACCTCAACTGTGAAAACTGTGGATGCAACTTTGAGAAAACATTTTGAATGTGACAGCAAAATTACTTTGTGATGTTTATACATTTTTCATAATGTCGTTCCCAGTAGAACCGATTTCTATATTTCTTACAGCGATGGTAGGAAGAATCAGCCTTTTAAAAAGATCAGGATTTGCTGACACTGCTGTTGGAGTGCCTTGTTAGCTAAGAGACAATGCTGTGGTTATATGCAGCATAGTAATAACTTTGAGAAATTAGGAAATATCAAGAAAGGGAGTTGTTTGGCCCTATGTGCTCACATTTGTGTGAGAAAAAGAAAGAGAAAAACACTGAGGTAGACAGAATAAGACAGCCAGAGCAGAGGACTCAAACAATGTGCACTGAGTTCAATAAATCTATACTTATTTTTTACATCCGGCAAGGTCATAGATGACACTGACATCGGTTTCCTAGCAACCCACTCTACTAACCTACTTTTGTCCCAATCACTGGAAAATGGGTTTGGTGCTTTGAGCTGTGTTTCAAAATGAAGAAGAAAAAAATTAAAGTGGCACTGGTATTCAGTGATGAACAAATATATAAATCATGTATACATACAAATACATTCTACTTCTGGTCTCCTTCCTATGTTTGACTACAAAGTTCATAGTGGCTTTCTACAAATTTCCTGTAATTGAAAGTAAACTTCTAATTGTCAGAAAATTATTGCATTTTTAAAAGTCCAACACATTAATTTTGATGTAGCACACACAATAACTTTAAGACATTGATATGTGAGACATATGAAATAAAACACATAGCAACATAACTAAAACCAAAATGATTTAGAAAAATGAAGCAAAAAATCAACTCAATTCTAATACAGACATTGCTGCCTTTAAGTTTGATGCTATAAAAATTTTATAAATACAAATAGAAATTTTACATCTTTTACTCTCAATTTCAGAGCTGATATACCCACAATTGACTTCTGTGACTGTTTAGAGGCTATATTTTCTCAGGTATTGTAGTTTTTTCTTCCACTTGACTTAAAGGATCAAATATCATCAATCAGTAATTCTTAGCAAAAAAAGTTGATTGATTTTAACATGATCTTCAGCCTAGAATCTTTTTTTCCTAAATCATTAAAGTTTAGATTATTTGCACATGGAGGAAGAGTTCACTATTTGCTTTAATTACATGACATCTTCCTTTACATTTATAGCTGAAAGATATATTTGAATTCCCTCTCTTCTTATCCCAACTCTTATCCTCAACCCTTAAAAATATACTCAAGAATATGTCCCAAAGTTTCTCATGTATCCTTTTAAAATTACAAACCCCAGCAATCCCACTCCTAGGTATCTATCCAAAAGACACAAAAACACTGATTGAAAAGGATACTTGTACCCACATGTTTATTGCTGCTTTATTTACAATTGGAAAAACATGGAAGCAGCCCAAATGCCCAAAAGTAGATGACTGGATTGGAAAGATGTGGTACATAAATACAATGGAATATTACTCAGCAACCAAAAAAGAGAAACACATGTCTTTTGCAGCAACTTGGATGGAGCTGGAAAAGA
>NW_004567107.1:35145965-35161123 GCF_000260355.1 Condylura cristata | reverse complement strand
GTGATTTGGTGATGGGAAACCCACGGGGATTACAATCGAGATGGAAAAAAAAATGTGCAAAATGATGTAAAAATAAGCTTAAAAAAAAAATTACAAACCTCAGAATTGAATGGCAAAACTCAGAATGAAATAGTCCATATGTAGTCTTGTCAACATTGGAATTAGAGGTCTATCATCAACTTGATCAGTATATGCTTTACTTTTAATATAGTGTCCTCAAATACTTTTCTTTCATTCCATTATGACAAATGGAAGTGTCATTTTTTTATCAGAACAACTGTTAATCTATTCTTATGTTTTGCTTTCCAAAACATAAGTAAATATTCATATAAGATGGAAAAATATATAGGGATATTTAGAAACAAGAAAACAAAATAAAGATTCAAACAATTGGACATCAGGAATTGGTGTTCCTAAATAGATGAACTTATTTGTTTAGCAACAGGGGAGGGGCTAATAAGAATACATTATACAGAAATAACAATTCAAACATTTAATAGCTCAGATAGATTATTTGCATCATTTTAATGCCTTTGTTACATCAAGAAAATGCCAAAAAAATTTAAAAAGAACATTCCATTTGAAATATATGCAAAGGACACAATGTAATTTTGAATTGGAATATAGATTTAAAAATAAGTATTTAATCTCATTAATAATCAGGAAATAGAAAAAAATTAAACAAAATTGAGTTACAGTTTAATATTGAAAAAAAATGAGCTCTCAGAATTATCAGTGGAGAAAAATCAGAAAGTTGTATCACATATTAGCACTAGCAGTATAAACCACTGGAGTAACATTGGAATGAAAAAGTAAATGCTCAGAAGTTAATTTCTATCTAGTCTGATGTTTATCCTTAGGAACTCACTGTGGTAGTTCATTCCTTCTCTTTCTGAAAACATTGCTAGTGGTGAATTATTTGTTTCTCTGTGTATTCATATCTGGTTGCAGGAGTAAGTGTGACATTACTATCATTTATAATATATGACTAAAATTCCAATAAATTTGGCATTAGTATAATATTGATTTCTACTGAAATTATTCACAATCATTGCCATTTATATAATTATATATAAGTATTAATTATTATTAGTTTTGTTTATGAGCTGTAGTAGTTTCTCTCATATAACTACAAAATGATTGGGCTAATACCTGCCTTGGATTGTGTGAAGATCAAATTAGAAAGGGTAAATAGAAAACCCCTCATGATGCATGGAATCAGCTGGTTATTATATTAATTCTACTGTTTCTTATATATCTATATCATCCCTAATAGGCTGAAGGCACTGTGTCTCAATCTTGGAAATATTGATATGTTGAACTAGATATTTCTTTATTTGAAAAGATGGGGTTGAGGGTACCATATATATGTTTAGCAGCATCCTTTCCTCTATCTAGATTAAAAACAGCATCAATCATTACCACTGTGACAACTAGGAAAATGTTTTCAAACATTATCAAATGCATTCTTGAGGACAAAATTATCCCCTTGTTGAGAACAAATACTGTAATTCATCAAAGTGAGAAAAACAATGCCTTGACACTTGCAAAAATTGTTAGTTAAACTGATTTGACTATGTATATGAATAAATGGCTGCATCTCTATTAGAGATTCCACTAATACTGTGCTTTTTTGGCACTGTTAGCAAGTTCTTGTTGATTCATAGCTCTCAGACTTGAATAATGAAGTTTTGAACATCAAAATTTAATTAGACATTAAAATTTATAAGCACATACAGTAATGTTTAATTGACATTGAAAGCTCAAGACATAATATTTAAGTAGCATAACTAAAATAGAAAAGAACTTTTAAAAATAATTGTATACCACTTCATAGTATTAAGAAAGAAGCCACAGAATGATTCGATATAAATTCTCTTATTTAGTAACTGATCTTTGAATAGCCCAAATTTTTAAATATCCTTGCTGGTGAGAATATCCATTGCATAATTTGAAAACTTGTAATTTAATTTCTATTTTGCTGACAGGCAAAGATAGAAAGTCTCTGAGAAGATAAAGTATGGAGTTTATTGAAATGATGTGACTACATGTCAGAAATTAAAAATGAACATTCTAAAAGGTAGGAACTACTGGGATTGAATTGAAATGTTTAATTGATGCATCTTGGGGAAAAAGCATGTACTCCTAGAAATAAGTGATTTTTTCCCCTAATGTTGCATTTTATCAACACAAGAGTGTAAACACATAGTTTAACATTACAAAGGAAGAATTCTACTTTGCTACATTTTTCAAATAACTATATTGATCTTTGTTGTTTGGTTTCTTCTATCTTTAATTATTCAGATGATCAAGCTCTGGGAGAAAAAATGGATGACTATCGATGCATGAATCTCTCCCCCTCTCTCCTTCCATGTGATAGTACACTGGTTCAGATGCAGTAAACTCATTTTATGATCTAAATGCTGAGAACCAATTTAAAATATTTCCTTTGTTAAAATTCCATGAATGGTCATGGGCAGTCTTTTATTCCAAAATAAAAATTAGTTATTTTTCCTTCTAAGCTGGCAGAAAATGAGAGAGCAAAAGGGAGAAATTTTTAAGGATTTGGCATAATGGGGATGGAACACTGGTTTATCTAAGAAATGACAGATTTTTGAGTTTTATTTTTTGAGGTTCTATAGGAAAAATAAAAGATATGAAGATGTCCCTGTAAGTCCAAATCATTCATATGATTCTTAATTTAGCACAGGAAAGAAGAAAATAGAACTAATATTTCATAATTGTCTAATTTCATAATGCATCAATGTATTATATAAATTTAATCCTTCCTGAAATCTAGCTGTTGCCACTATTGCTTGAATAAATAGTTGAGGGAACTATAATTAAACCTTAATTTGAGCTATTTCCACAATATAGATTTCAACTTAGCTCTTTCGAAAGGTAGAAGACTTTTGAAAATATATTTGTACTCTCATTAGAAATAAAGTACAATAAAATATACAATGCTTTATTAATAACAATTTTTATCATTATGAGAATTAACCTAATTAAAATTATTCAATAATGTATTATTATAAGAAAAAGGTCATCTTTACAAATTAATGGTTAGAAAGGCCCCTGTATGACTTTAATTTGCTTATAAGTCACTGAAGATTGTGTACCACCATTAACTATGGATTCAAATAATAATTGCCATTATAAACATTATGCTTAATAACTTACAGTGCATTTTCATTTACACCTACTCATTTGCTCAAAATAACAACTATAAGAATAAGCTAAAAGATTGATTAATATAATGATTGATAATAGCTCATAATTCCAAAACTTACTTAGAGAGACTATAATCATACATATAATATACATGATGGCTGGGATTATTGTAAGCATAAAGTCCAAGGGGAAATAAGGAAAAATATTAATATCAGAGTAAAGTTAATAAACATAACACATAACTGAAAACTGAATATACCTACAAGAAATTAGCCACAAATTTAAAATTGCAATTTTTACAAAGCAAATCAGAAGGAACACAATCAATGATTCAAAGGGTAGTAGGATGGGTGTTTATGTTCAGTAATTACTACCCAAAAAAAATTGTCTAAAAGACAATTTTATATATATAAAATATTTTGTTCTCTTTTTTAAGATTTTATAAAAGTAAAAGTAATGTATATCATAGATATAATGATATATTTTCAAGAATGAGCTGTATACTGACAGTATTTATAAGACTCACATCCTATAAAATACTTATAAGGAATCTCCCACAGATTAATAAAAAAAAAAAAAAAACTACCAAGGGCCTTCCCTGGTGGCACAACTGGTTAATACACAGCACTAAGTAGCTATAGTAGCCACAGCAGCATGAGTTCGATCCCCAGCCAGGAGGGAGTTGACCCACATGGCATGGCAGACCTCTCCTCACCTGCCCACTGCTCACCTTACAGTGTATTTCAGTACATCTGTCTGTTCTGCTGCCTGCTCTCTCTCTGGTGAATCGTATCACTCTCCACATCTCTGGCCTGTACCCCAGTTCTGTGTGCATAAATACTTTTTTAAAATACCAGAATGTGCAAAATATTTTAGTGTTTTGTCAAAATAAATGTACTGATGGTCAAAAAGAATGTGAAAATGTAATCACTGTCATTCATCACCAACTGAAAGTAAGTGAAAATTAGAATCACAATCACCTATCACTATAAATCTATGAGAAATACTAAAACGGAGCCAAAAATATTTTAACTATACTAAGTATTGGTGATGTATGGGATAGATAGAACCTCCACATTGCAATATAACCAGAAGAACAAAGCAATGTTCTTTTCATTAACCTACTAGATGAAAAACATTATGATAGTCACTTTAAAAGTCAGCTTAGTAGTTTCTAATAAAGTTAAGTATATGTTTCCATTTATCACAGTATGCAACTTCTAAGCATTTATCTGAGAGAAATAAAGCCTTATGTTCTCACAAAATCCTGTATGTGAATGTTTATACTAGCTTTATTCATAATTACTGAACAAAACTCAAACGATAAACAACACATTGAAGCTTTTAAAGTGCCAAGAGGCAGTGGTGCATGAGGGTGGATGTCTCCCAACTCTCATTACCCTCAGCCTTAGCTTTTCAAAAACAGTTGGGAATGAGAAGAGATGAATGAGCACCATTCTGAATCAATAATTTGGGAGAAAATGGTGTTGTGTACAGAGACCTCACTCAGCATACACTCTGATCTCATGGTGACTTTCTGGATGGCAGATACAGGAAGTGACAAGATGTACTTCCTGAATTCCTTACATCTAACTTTGTGGTTTAAGATACCACAGCCAGCACACTTGTAAGCAACTTGATTGAGTTAATAAGTGAAATGAGAACCTGGGTGTGAGGGTTCCATTTTACTGATGATGAGGGTCTAGAGTCCTAGCTAAGATTTCCAAATTTGCAGGTGATATTCTGATATTGGCAAGATCACCATCTCCTTTTGAACCCAGTTTTATACAGCTTTGAGAAAACAAAATCCAGTCTACAGCTTTTCTTTCCAGTCTACAGCTTTTCTTAAGACCTCCTAGCAAATCTGAAAATTATTTATCTCTGTTTATTGAATTTCTTTCTGCATCAACAAGCCAGGGTTATGTGTGTCCTCTGCAAGCTGTACCTACTCGGATAAAAATTAGTCATTATTTAGTTGTCTTTGAATGAGCTCTTGTTATATATTGCTATACAATCCTGAAAAGCTCTCTTCCCTGAGCCTTCTTTTAAGGCAAGAGGTTATAGCTACATGGAAAGATGAATGGATGTTATTTGCTGGCAAACAAAATGGTCTCAATGAAAAGCATCAATATTACTTCAAGACCATCCTTTATTATATTTTTCTTCAGAATATTTTCCATATTTGATAGTAAAGCAACTGGCACTTCCACAAAGAGCACAAATCTAATCTAAAGTAATATGTAATTGGAGCCTATATTTGACCAGGGGAAGACTTAGTTCTTATCTTCAGTGGGAGATAAAACTAGGTTAAATGGTTCTTTTGGGTCTTTTTCTCTTCCACATTCAACACAAAATATTGTTTGTTTATAACAGCCTATTTTTAAGTGAAAAAAAAATTTATTTGTAGTTGAAATGGCCTGTCTGACAAGTATCCCTGGGGAAAAAAAATATATTAAATTGAGGAATCTCACAATATGGAACTTTATAGCAATACAACTTTGTTTACTTCAAAGAAACACGTACTAAAGAGATTCATGCTGTTAGTGGATAATTTTTCCCAAAAAAGTAAAGTCGTAAGTCTCATACAGCTATAAAACAAATGCATGTTAGAAATTACCTTTAACTGACTAAATGAGAGAACTAACTGAAATGTTACACCATGCACAAAAGAAAATTTGAAGACATACAAATTTATATGAAGTAAAAAAAGATTGAAATGAATTTACTGATGTGGTGGAAAATGACTTTATCCATGGTACAGAGGGGACAAGGAAATCAATTGAATCACCACTGAATATAGTTTATTTTCTTCTGGTCAGAAAATAAAATTATTGTTTTTCATTGCTATCAGTTATCTATAATTTAGATATTATAAAACAGCTCAAAAGCAATGCTAGAAAATAATCAGATTAGCTGAGAAGGATACGCACTAAACTAGGGCTCAACACACTATGATCCATAGGTCGAATGGTAGCCCTCACCTTTTGTTTCCCGATATTTTATTATAATAAAATAACCACGATGAAATGTATTATCTTAACTAGTTTTAAAAATACAGTTTAGTGGTCCATGGTTTTAATTACACATTTAGACTTACAGGGCACCTAAGCACTTACCCATATTTATATTTAACCACTTTTGCTGACATGTGAACTTGTTTCTATACACAAAAGCATTTGGATAACATGTTTCCAAGGACTGTTTTCTGTGCTGTCACCATTCTTAGAATTTTATCTCAGCTTTCTTAGTTGTCATCTCTGTTCTTTGATACCACTGGTTGATGTTGCACATGGATATGGTTACAATGAGACAGGAAAGCTTTTCAATAGATTGGGAATGTTTAAAAACAAAATGCCATTCCTGAAAATCTAAATGCCTGGCTTCTGTTCAACAATCTAATATTAGAATATATGAAATATAATGGACCAAACAGAAATTGAGTATATCTGAAGAGATGCTCTCCCTATATATTAGACATATATTACCGCCCTGTTTCCCTCATTTATGTCACTTGTGACATTTGATTTGACCTCTGTTGTAAGTCATTGCTAGCAACTGTAGCTTTTCTTATGCTTTGATTTGCATTTTGAGAATACAGACAAAATTGTAGATAACTAGCTGTCAGAGCCATGTGACTACTGATTGAAGAAAGAGAATCTCTATTACTGCATCCCTTTTAGAACCAAGGGATCCAGAGGAAAAAGCAAATAGCGTAAAATGCAAATTAATGCTATGTAAAATCATATTATATCCTTTCCACTTGGAAATACTTCAATCTTCATTTCACAAGCAGTATTAGAATCATAATGTGATGTAGGTGAAAAGGAAGATTTTTTTCATGCATTTACTATGGTATGGAATTATTTCTCACTCATCTTCATTTGTATGCTTTATATTTTGCATCATATGTGTGTGAAAATTCTGAAACATATTTCAATTACAGAGAGAACTATATTCAGTTAATTTAGTAGTAAAAGAGCTGTTATATAGACCTCATCAATAATTACACAGAAGGGTCTGTTAGACTAACAGATGCTCTAACAGTATAAACAAAATGTTTTGTTTAGAGTTCTTCTTAACTTTACATATTTAATTTTAATAATATTTTAGTTGAGTTATCATCATTTATAGCACTGCACATTTAGTTTTAAACACTCACAGCATGAAATTTTTATAGTTATGAAATGTATAGTATTTCAGGGCACATTTATCCATGAATTAATTAGTTATGGGACAGAAATTTCTCACTATTCTAATGCATTCTAACTGAGCGCAATTCTAAAATTCCAGATAGACATAACGGCAAAATTAGACAACAAATGATCTATTTTATTGAAGTTGTTTTTATATTGGTGAGACAATTAAAACCTAAATCATCAGGACAATGAATTGTATTTGAAAGTATTTTTGTATCATATTTTTAAACATTTCAAAATAATAACAACTCATTACATTTGGGAGCTATTTAAAGTTTTCAAGCAATTTTCATTGGATTACTTCTTTGAGTCAAACACAGAAGAGATCATTCTCTCAACTTAGTTGAAACTCAAGTTTGTCTCTAAGAACTAGATTTCCTTTTACATGAAAAACTCACACCATGTTTGGGTGATAATTCATATTATTAACCATTTTACTTGGAAATTCTCTAAGGCAAAAGTTTACAACCTATATACTAAAAGCTATATTTGACCCTAAAACTTTACCTTTTAGTCATTGTAAATTTTATTTGAAATGGTTACTAGTGTTTGAATATCAAGGGATTTCTCAAAATATATATTTCTATTTTCTTTCAAAACAATGTGAAGGTCAGCAACTTCTGCCTCTCCTAATAGAAATAATCTTCTTGGCTCTACCTTATGGTGCAACAGGTTAAAGCACCACTTTATGAAGCTCATAGAAGCCACTGCAGTACAAGTTCGATTCCTGGCCAGGAAGCTGACCCACATAGCTTGGCAGACCTTTCCTGACCCGCCCACTGGTCCCCTTAGCAGGGTATTTCAGTAGAGTCACCTGTTCTGCTCCCCACTCTGTCCCTGGTGAATCCTCTCACCCACCATACCTCTGGCCTATATACAAGTTCTGTAAGCATAAATAAATAAATCTTAAAAAAAAAAAAAGAATCAGCTAGAATATGATAGAGATTTTTTTCTCTGCTAGCATTCCAGTTGGTCTCAATGTCAACAGGACCAACTTCAATCAATTATATTTCAACACTGGTGACCTTCTAGTGTCATCCTTCTACAATTTTCCGGCTTAATACACATGTTAATCAACTGGGGGTAATTGAGTAGTGTTATCTTTTCCCATCATGATAAATTAAATCATAATCTCTAAAGAAGCAATCAGATGTTCCTCCCCAGTGATTATAATGCACATCTAGAGTTAAGGACCACAGTTTGAGAATTTTTCTCTAAGTTCTAAATCACTGTTAAGGATCAAATTCCATCATTAGATCTCTCATCTAGCACAGCCTCCCAAAATAAGACTCCATCCAAGTTGTCCTCATTCTAGTTCAATGGGTTTCAAAATTATATGTTATCTGTTACCTTTTTAACTGAAAACCTATTTCCACAAGAGTAATTGTAGGAGGAAACCATTTGATATTACTTTTATTGCTATGATCCATGATTTGGTTATAGAAGAATAGAAGATTTGAATTTTCAAAGAGAAAATGGAAACACATGTATATTTCCAATTTCAGAAAGTGCATTACTATAGGCAAGAACTTGGAAGACAAGCAAGAGATATTAACTAATTTTCCATTCAAACCTGACTAATAACTGATCCAACTCTACATTATAAATTTGGATTTACATGCAACTGAAATTCTGTAGGCTTTAGAATGTCCTATTTCTGATTCTGTCTGAATCTGTCTATTTGGACATGTTTTCTATATTTTTGTGCCATTTTACATGAATCTTTTTATATTTTCACAATCTAAGAAGAGAGGGCAAAAGTATGTTTTTTTATAAATGAGTTTATTTTTCCAAACACATTCTTGAGAAACCCCAATGTGAAAAGTAAGGGGAAAAAAATTAATATGAGGCACACAGACCATGGTTACTACACCAAATCTCCCTCCTTCTGTTTTCAAACAAAAGGGAAAAGGAATTATTCTTGAGAAAAATGCCCTTCATATTATTTCCTAGATAAATACAGAAAGAAGATCTATGTGCATATTTTGACAACTTCTTTGTAATTTAACAGTCAAAGAAATTTTCAGCAATTTGGAACTGGTCTATGTTTTTTAATATACTAAAATATAGCATTTATTGGAACCATGGTATTTAATAAAAAGTGCTACATGATTAAAAATGAATGTTGATGATTCTTGTAAAAACATTACAAGGTAGTTATTTTGCTTTTGCAGAGAGCAAAATGAGGCATAAAGATATTGTATAATTTATTCAGGTTCACACCTCTTTTAAGAGGCAGAACAAGTCACTTAAGCAATGTTCACCCTGGTTAAAAGATCAGGTTTCATACATTTCTGCATTCTTACTATTCATCAGTAAAGACAATGTTTCAGACACATGGGTACACTGTATTTATTGTTCCTAATTACTGAAGGGATTTGGACTACTGTTTTACTACTGTTGGGATACAGTATATTAAAGTAGAAAAGACTACCCACTGGAATCATAATGTTTTAGTTTTATGATCTGAAATTCTATTATTCCACATATAAAATAAAGTAGCACTCCTTACCTGGGAGAAAAGAAAAAACAATACTTGTAGGTAAGAGTGCCTAGCATATAAAACATGTTTTAAAATGTTGGTTTACTTCCTCTCCATCTACATAATATTTTCCATTGGCCTGATGCCATAAGAACAAGTAAGAAGAGTTAAACGGTTCAATGTAATTTTGAAATTATTAAATGTGGAGACATTTAATACAAATACAAAAATAATAAGATTATAAGAACCTTGTTAGCTTTCTAAAATTATTTGCAGAACTGGCATAAATATAGCCTAAAATTAGGAGAGTGGTTTTTTCTTCTTGCTTTTTAAGTTATTTGTTGTGTGGTCCATATGTTTTAGATGATAAATGTTACAAAAATGATGAAGTACTTGCAAAATATAAAAAAGTTTAACACTAAAGTTATAAAAAGTTAAATCACCACAATAAGTTTACTCTCAGTGTGGAATTAAATGTTTGTGTCTCTAGCTCTTTAATTGTCAAATTATTTCTTCCTAGAATCTGGACATGCAGAATCAAAAATTAATCTAAATGTTTAGCATTAAATGAGTAAACATATTCTTTGAATAACAAATAAATTTATAACTTTTCAAGTACATTTAATTATTTTATTATTCTTAATAGTACATGCCATTTTTCAGACTCATTAACAGGCCGCTTATAGGAAAATAAACATATAAATCCACCAGTTGTGCTTCTTGGTCTTTACTCATAACAGTTGAGAAATTATATCCAAACAAAAACCTACAAAAGATATGAGTCATTTTATTCATAAATGCCAAAAGTTAGAAACAACCAAAATGTCCACCAGTAGGATAGTGGATAAACTGTGGTATATCCAGACAAAGAAAATATTATTTAGCACTAAAAATAAATGAGCTATTCAGTTATGAAAAGACATGGAAGGAACTTAAATGGACATTATTAAATGAAAGGAGCCAATCTGAAAAGGCTGTATGACTCCAACTATAAGGAATATATTCCAACTATTTTCTTAAAAAAATAAAGGGAGCAAAATGATGGATTCAGTAAAATAATGAATGGTTGCCTGGAGTCAGAGAGCGGTAAAAACAAATAGTAGTAGTACAGAGTCTTTTTTGGCAATAAAAAATCTATGTACGTTACTACAGTAACAGACAGATATCATTACATATTTGTCAAAGCCCATAGATAGTACAACAAAAGTGAACACTAATGTAAACTACAGACTTTGGGTGATGATGATATGTTAGCATAGGTTCATCATTTATAACAAAGGTATCACTTGTGTGGGAGATACTGATAATAGGGAAGGTTATCTGTATATGCAGGTAGGTAACTACTATTAAAAGTCATTAATTAAAAAATGCCTCATATAGGAGCTCCCAGCTTTTCATCTCCATATTCTGGTGAGAAGGGAAAACTAAAGGAACAGCAATCCATGTCCTAAAGAAAATTCCAAAAACTTAGAATTTGCCCATAGTCTTTTAACCCAAATTTTCTTTTTTTAAAAAAAGGGAAAAATAGGCCCTCCCTGGTGGCTCAGCGGGTTAAAGCACAGCACTAAGAAGCTTAAGCCCCTTCCGCATGAGTTTGATCCCAGCCTGCCCTGGAGGAGATCCACAAGGCGAGGCAGACCTGTCCTGACCCGCCCGCTGCTCCCCTCAGCAGTGTACTTCTTCGATCTGCCTGTTCTGCACCCCACTCTGTCTCTGGTGAATCCTCTCACCCTCTGCATCTCTGGCCTGTATCCCAGCTCTATATGAATAAATAATAATAATCTTTAAAAAAAAAAGTCATTCCTGGCCCTCCCTGGTGGCGCAGCGGGTTAGAGCGCAGCACTGAGAATCTGAAGCCACTTCCGCATGAGTTCGATTCCCGCCTGCCGCCTGCCCCGGAGGAGACCACATGGCGAGCCAGACCTCTCCTGACCCGCCCGCTGCTCCCCTCAGCAGTGTACTTCGTCAATCTGCCTGTTCTGCTCCCCACTCTGTCTCTGGTGAAGCCTCTCACCGTCCCTGAGCCTCTGGCCTGTACCCCAGTTCTGTATGAATAAATAAATAAATCTTAAAAAAAAAAAAAAAAAAAAGTCATTCCTGTATTTATTGCAGCACTATTTAAAACAGTAAAGATATGGAAACAACAACCCAACAAAGGATAATTGCATTAAGAATGTGTGGAATATATATACAATAGAATACTACTTTGATATTAAAAAAATATATGCAATGTTACTACTTATGACAACTTGGATAAACTTGAGAGGATTATTTTAAGCAAAGTAAATAAGATAGAGAAAGACAAATACTAAATGATTGCACTGATAAGTAGAATAAATTAAATTCAAGAATGTAACAAAAAAACCACACACACACCATTTAAAGGTGAAAGCAGAACTGAGGCATCAGAGGGGCTAGAACTGAAGGGAACAAAGAGGTAAAGGGCAAGATGGCTGTGGTGGGGCATGATTGGTGTTTTGGTGGTGGATGTGATATATTAACACACATTTGAAAATACATCTCTAAAACATATACAGTGTTTGAAAGCAATATTATTCTAGTCAAAGTTAATTTAATAGGAAGAAAAAAATCACCTGGAGCATTTCGGCAGCCATTAAATAATCATCACTTTTGCTTACAATTCACTTCATTTCCCCACCCGACCACAAGGTGGGGGCAGAGAGATGCAGTTCTATACTACTGAGATGGGGCAAATGAGAAACATTTTACAAGCTGCGTTAAACATTACAAATAGTTAATGAAGTATATTAAACTGAAATATAGATAAGGGCCAACTATAGATATAGACATATATAGACACTCTATGCATGCTCATAGGACATTAATGAAAACTGATTTGTCATGAAATAAGAGTAGAAAAGTATATTGTATGATGATAATCTCAAAAATAGAAAATTAAAAACACTGGAATTTTAAGACTCTTTTACCTGGAGAAGTTTCAAAAATGTCTTTAAAAACTTGCAAAACAATTGACATTAAAACTCATGGGGAATATATGAAACAATGCTCAGTGGACAATTTGCAATGCTAAATATTTATGACAGTAGTAAAAATCAGTCATTTAAACATCTAAATCAAAATTGGGAAAAAAAGATAAAATCTAATAAAAACAAAAGCTAGTAAATAAAAAACAAACAAACAAAAAAAAGGTTGAACAAACAAATCTAACAGCTGGTTCTTTTTAAAATAAAATAAACCCGTAAACTGAATAAGCAAATAATTAGAAAAAGAAGAGGGAAAGAAAGAGGAAATAAGTAATACTAAACAAAAATATTCATGGGAAACTTCACAGGAAACAAAACCAAGTGGAATGCCAGAAAAAAATAAATATAAATCACATCACTGTGAGCTAATTGTATGCATATAAAGACTCATAAAATCACTTAAGAAAAATACATTAGAAAAAGTAGACACGTGAACTAACAATTTTCAGGAAAGAAAATACAAATGACTCTAAACATATGAGAAGTTAGTCTCAATAAGAAGAAAAATTACAAATTAAACTTTTGTGACAAATTCTCACCTGGCAGACAATAAAAGAACCTAAAGTTTGATCTCACTGTAACATCAGTAATATGAGGAAGCTGTCTCCTCCTATGTGATAGAAGTGTTTAACTGGACTATCAATCGCAAAAGTAAATTTAGCAAAATAGTGTAATCAGTGACTAAAACCAAAAGACTGTTGTGGTGTGCCCTGGAGGGGGTTGCTCATGAGATGAGATAGCCCCCGGGAGAACACTAAAAAGTTTTGCCTTTGGGGTGAGGCAATGATTAGGATGTATAAGGGACTGCAGAAGGAGCCCTGGTTCCATTCAGCCTTTGGAATTCAGCATTTTTAGATCTCTAGCATTTGGAGTCAGAGGATTCCAGTCCCTATCATGCTGATCTTCCACAAGGCTGTGTGGGCCACTGAAGGTGGAAGCCTCCTGCCGCCAAAATAAGAGGAAAAGTTTGGAGGCTTTTCAAGTAGCTGTGCAAGTGAAACTACTCCCAGTTTTGCTATTGTTACAGCCTGGCAAGGAAGATGAAGACCCTGAGAGGATGCCTTGCTGAGCTGCATGAGGGTGGCTATTTGTTGGGTCGTTCATGACTGCATTGCTATTTTGAGTGTTGTTTGTCTGGTGCTGTGCTGGGGTAGTCCCGTCATTTCTGGGAGTGTCTCCTGTTGGTCTTCTGCTGTTTTGTGAGTTGGAACCTGGCCTATAGTCTGGCTGTCACATACCCCAGGTCAACAGAGGCAGCAAGACACCATATTGGACATGTGGCTGATTGTTCTGGGGAGGAGCTATGCATGCTCAGTGGCAGGAGATGCCATCTTGCTGCTTTTGTTTAGGATCAAAAAACACTGGACATTGTTTTGGGTGAGATAAAACAGCCATTTTTGGCCTCACTAACTCTGTTTTTCCCTGGTTTGTTAAATATAAATCCCACTGCTGTTTTCTGAGCCTGAGCAGGCTTGGATTTGTGCACATGGGTGAAGAACTCAGATGTTGACTAGTAAACTATTTTGGCAGTGTCCTCAACCAGCTTAGTGCCCCTTACTGCCCTGTTATCAACAGTACTTAATTTTTAAATGCAGCTGCCATTTCCCCAGTCTACATCTTAAAATTTTGTTATAATTGCATGCAAATCTATGTAAAATAATAGATGATGCTTTGATGTTGATAAGCATAAGCAAGTGTTCCCAAAATGTAGTTTTGCCCAAAATGTAGTTTATAGTAACATCCTTGGTTGGTCCGCCTGGGGTGTGTATTTGTTGATTGTTGCTTAAGCTATACTGATAATGGTATATTGATAGATAAATTATATTAATACTTTCTCTTTTTTAAGATTTATTTATTTATTTATACAGAACTGGGTATAGGCTAGAGGTGCAGAGGTGGTGAGAGGATTCACCAGAAACAGACTGGGGAACAGAACAGACAGATCACCAAAGTACACTGCTGAGGGGAGCAGTAGAAAGGGTGAGAAGAGGTCTGCCATGCCATGCGGGTCACCTCCTGGGCCCAGGATCAAACTCACACTGAAGTAGCTGCAGCCAGCTTGCAGTGCTGCACTTTAACCCGCTTGTACAACCAAGGAGAGTATTATTTCTAGCACCAATGATTGGTTATGACTTATAACATCATTTATCACTAGGTTACTAAAAATTAAAATCCCATGCCATTGTATAGCCTATACAATAACTGTAAGAAAGGAAGAAAGAAAGAAAGAAAGAAAGAAAGAAAGAAAGAAAGAAAGAAAGAAAGAAAGAAAGAAAGAAAGAAAGAAAGAAAGAAAGAAAG
>NW_004567107.1:35035761-35145785 GCF_000260355.1 Condylura cristata | reverse complement strand
AAAGAAAGAAAGAAAGAAAGAAAGAAAGAAAGAAAGAAAGAAAGAAAGAAAGAAAGAAAGAAAGAAAGAAAGAAAGAAAGAAAGAAAGAAGACAGTATCAAATCATGAAGAGGATGAAGAACAAGTAGAAATCTCAGACCAAAGTGGAGAAATGGAAAATAAGTCATTTTGGAAAGCAGTTTGCCAGTTTCTTGCAAAGTTAGACATACACATCCCAGGAATTCTAAAAAGTATATTCACGCTACAACACTAAAAATTATATTCACACTGCATCTGTTTTATAAAGGATTTATTTATAACTTTCAAACAGGAAACAACTCAATTTGCTATTTAATGGGTGAATGAACAAACTGGTAAATCCAGGCTTGAATACTTCTGAAGATTTTTAGAAAGCAACAAGGTTATACACATAATGTATATTAAAATATGAAGAAAAAAATTGCACTTTTTTACTCATATGAAAGAATTCCAAATAGAGGATCCTCCCTGGTGGTGCAGCGGGTTAAAGCACAGTGCTAAGAGGCTAAAGCCCTTCAGCATGAGTTCAATCCTGCCTGCCCTGGAGGTGATCCACATGGCACCTCAGACCTCTCCTGGCCTGCCCACTGCTCCCCTCAGCAGTATATGTCGACGATCTGCTTGTTCTGCTGCTCCCCATTTTGTCTCTGGTGAGTCCTCTCACTGGCCCTGCACCTTTGGCTTGTACCCTACTTGTGCACAAAATAAAAAACAGGCCCTCCCCTCCCTGGTGGCACAGTGGGTTAAAGCACTGCACTGAGAAACTAAAGCCACTTCCGCATGAGTTCGATCCCCACCTGCCCCGGAGGTGACCACATGGCGTGGCAGACCTCTCCTGACCCGCCCGCTGCTCCCCTCAGCAGTGTACTTCATCGATCTGCCTGTTCTGCTTCCCGCTCTGTCTCTGGTGAATCCTCTCACCCTCCGCATCTCTGGCCTGTACCCCAGTTCTGTATGAATAAATAAATCTTTAAAAAAAAATAAAAAAATAAAAATAAAAATAAAAAACAAATCTTAAAAAGAATTCTAAATGGAGACAGGCCAAGTTAGTCTCAGAATGCTAATAACAGACTAGATACCTATTCTCTCACTATACTTAACATGTACCTTTTCTTTTCATAGCCACAGTAAAGGTGCTGAATTTCCAGGCTTAACAATCACATTTTAGGATGAAGAAAAGAGACAGCTCAGGAAGATAGCTATCTTTGTTTTCTTAAATGATTTTTTTAGGTATAATTTACATATCATAAAATTTACCCATTCAATTGTTCAATTCCATTTTAGGGATTAGTTTATCTGAAATACTGTGCAACCATCACAAAACAATCATTTTAGAAAAAAATTCTTTACTCAGAAAAAGTGGTGAATGAATAAACGTAGTAAATCCAGGTTATCAATACTCATAACCACACCAGTTCTAAGCAACCATTAAGCTGACACTTTATATATATATAGAGAGAGAGAGATGGCTTTTCTGGACATTTTAAATACATGAAATCGTAAAATATATTGCTTATTGTGTTTAACCTTATTCACTTAACAGTACTTTGAGGTTCATTCATTTATAGTATATGTCAGAAAAAAGATTAAGGTTTATTTTCAGGAGACTAAAAACCTGGTGAGCAGAATAAGTAAGATATCAAAAGAAGGAAAATAACAACAACAAGTGAAACTGGGTCATACAGCTGAAGGTAAATTTATTGAATCCTGAGTTTTCCCAGAGATTATCTACTTTATAGAAAAAAATGCATCTCTTTCAAGTAAGGACTACAATATAAAAAAGCTCTCCATGTCACATAGAAATTCTGTTTCTTCCAATGATTATGCAATGATTATACAGTGTTTCTACTGATATAAAACCAAAATGAAACAAGAATTCAATTATATACTTTCAGTATATTAACATTTAAATACTTAAAATATTGTGATAATGATAACAGTCCCAAAATATGTGAGCATCTAGAAAATAGAGCAAAATTAATGAAGTCTGCATATATGTATGTAAGAAACACAATTCTAGAAATGGATAAATAAAACTAAGGCAGTTGATGCATTGTAGTATGTTGCAAAGAGTTTTTAAAATCATACTAGTCAGAAAAAAAAGACTATCCAAGAAAGTCAACTAAAAATGTAAATCCTGTAATTTTTAAGACATAAGGGTTGAAAGAATAGAAAACAAAGTTTCTAGTCTTATGATAAAAAATAAACAAGCACACAAAAATTACTAAAATCTTCATGAAACAGAAAAGAATATAAATTGAATAGCCAAAGCAATCCTGAGAAAAATATGAACAGTCATATTACACACTCAGACTTCAAACTGTATTACAAAACTGTAGTAATCAAAACAATTTGACACTGGAACAAAACCAGACATGCAAACAAACTGAACAGAATTGAAAGTCCAAAAATCAATTCACACTTATATGAACAATTAATTTAGAACAAAGGAGTGGAAAGTATACATTAGAGAAAGGACAACTCATCAAAAAATAGTGTTGGGAAAATTGGACAAAATAATTAAAACCAGGCCACTATCTCATGGCATTTATAAAAATTTATTCAAACTGGATTGAAGAGTTGTATGTAAAACCTGAGACCGTAAAATACACAGAAGAAAGCATAGGTAAAGCATTCTGCATCACTGGCTTCAGTAATATCTCTGTGGATTTGTCTTCAATAGCAAAACATACAAAAATAAACAAATGTACTACATCAAATTAAAATGTTGTGCTGCACATTGAAAGAATCTATCAATAAAACAAAAAGACATCCTATTAATTTGGAAAAAATATTTGTAAGCCATACAACAAAAAGGTCAGTACCTAAGATACCCCCTTTAAAAATACAAAATTTAACAAAAAAGAAAAAATAATGTAACTTAAAAATAGAAGCACTAAATGGACACTTCTCCAAAGAAGAGATGAATAAATGCTCGTCATTGCTGACATCATCAGGAATATGCAAATCAGGATGAGATACCTGTGAGGATGGCCCATATCACAATAACTAGAAACAAATCTTGATAAAGATACAGAGAAAAAAGAACATTTGTACAATTTTGGTGGCAATTTACACTAGTCCTGCCTTTATGGAAATGGTATGAAGGTTCCTCAAAATAGATTCAACATATGATCCAGCAATTCCATCTGTAAGTATCTACCCCAAAGAATGCAAAAACACTAATTCAAAGGGAAATGTGTACTCTATGTTTTTTTCAGCATATTTTATAACAGTCAAGTTATGGAAACAGTTAAGTGTCCAAAGACAAATGAATGAATTAGGAAATTGTGGTATATATACTAAAATTGGAAGTACTCTACAATCCAGCAATCCTAATCACAGTCAGGCATATATCAACGGAATATAAAACATCACACACAAACAAAAACCCATCTGTTCCAAATTGTTCAAGGCAGCATTATTAACAATAACCAGTACACATAAATATCATACAGGATTAGATTTAGTTTTTCTCTATTCCTCGTTTTTGTTTTCCTATACTACTCATGAGTGAAATTATCTAGTACTTGTTTTTCTCCGTATCGTATTTATTTCATTTAACATAATCACCTCCAATCTCATCCACAATGTTGCAACTAGAAAGGGTCTATCACTTTTTGGAGCTGAGTATTATTCCATTTTGTATATATACAGACATCTTCTTTACGTGTTGGCTGTTGGACACTGAGGCTATTTATATAAATTGGATAAACATTGATGCAATGAATATAGGAGTGCATATATCCCTTTGAATTAGCTTTTGCATTCTGTGAGTAAATACTAAGGAGAAATATATTGCTTTATCAAATGTATGAGGGCTCCTTTTTCTCCATACCCTTACTGACATACATTTTTTCTGGTTGTGTGTGTGTGTGTGTGTGTTTTACATCAGTCATTCTTACAGGACTGTGGTACTATCTCATTATGTCTTTGATGTGCATTTCTCTGATAATAAAAGATGTTGACTATTACTATTTTCACATGCCTACTAATCATGTGTATTCTTCTTTAGTTGAGTGTACACTTAGCTCTTCTCCCACATACACACCCCCCTCCTTTTTTTGAGCTTTTTTTGTTCTTCATAGATTTCAGATATTGGCCTCTTATCAGATACATGATGTGAAATATTTTCTGCTATTTAGTAAGATGCCTTTTCATTTTAATTTATACCTCATCTTTTTTATCCTCCCATTTTTTCACTGGACACTTAGGTTGTTTCTTAATTTAGGTTTTATAAATAATGCTGCAATGAATATACAAATGCATATAATCTTTCAAGTTAATATTTTGTTTTCCTTGACAGCCCCTAGAAGAGGAATTGATGGAATATCTGGTAGATCTATTTTTAATGTTTTGAGAAACCTCCATACTGTTTTCTACATGGCCTGGCCAGTAGACATATGCAACATCAGTTTACATATGCAAATGCACGTGCATGTATGTGTATATAAAACATATGCATTTATCTCCCAGCCATGGAAGAACCTTTTGAGACATTTAATTTTAAATACATATTACTAAGTGAACAAAACCACCAAAAGATGACATATATGACATTCTGAAATGGAAAAAAGAAATGAAGACAGCAAAAAGGTCAGTGGTTGCCAGACACTTGGGTGGAAGATACAGAACAGATAAAGAGGATTTTTACAACAGTAGAAGTACTCTGTACTAGGTATATCACAATGATGGTTAGATATCATTATGTATAACCATGAGTGTAAACTATGGACTTTAGGTAACTACATGTCAACGTAGGATCACCTACCTATGATGAATGGGAACTAATGTACCACTGCAGTACATATTGTTGATAATGGGAGGTAATATGTGTATTTGTGATGATGTGGGGGTATGTAAGAAATCTCTGTATTATCCTCTTAACTTTGCTAAGAAAAAAAACCACAGCTCTAAAAGAGTCTTAAAATATATATAGCAAAAAATGCTAATAAATATTTAGTATTACTTTGTGTATTTTTAACACCTGTAAATTATTTCTGTGACTTCATATTTTTTCTTTATACACTAAATCTTAAAAATATCAAAATAAAGAGGCTTGCTTCATTTTGATTTTTAATGACTGCCTTTTCTCATTCTCCTTTTGAGACATTTAATCTATTTCCAAGTTTTCTCTATTGCACTCCATGCTACAGTGGAGATCTTTGTAATTGCAACCTTATCTTATTAGGAAGTTAAATTTCAAACTTAACTCCAGGCTCCAGGAATAGGAGACTCTCTAATAACCAATTAATCTTTCCAAGAGTTTTGGAAAAGGGTTTCAATGGCCTGCGTATCTGAGAGAAGTCAGGATAGTTATGTTATATTAGCTACCTCAAAGTAAGACTCCTGATCAGTCATCATTAAACCCAATTAATAATGAAAGGTAATCACTTCATATGTTTTCATGAGAAATTTGTACTAAGGGACCCTAGTAATGGAAAGAGGCATTTAAAATAAAGTATGTATGTCCTACTATTGAACATCTAATAAAATGTTGCTTGCTATATAGCCAAAAATAATTAGTAGATACTGATTATTATATCAAGGCTCTCTAATAGAAAAGGCATTTACTTCAAAACTGGAACAAAGTGTTTTATATTAATAGATGATTAAAGTAGAAATTGGATTAGAAATAGAAGTGTGAGTTCTTAACATATGTTCACTTTAAACAAAACATGATGACCTCATATTATATTTAAAACCCTTTATAAAAATATTTAGCATCGATGTAGATGACTAAGTAAACAATAGAATACTGGCTGACTTTGATTAAGCTAAATAATTTAATTTTGTGAAAGTATAATCACTTCTTAGAATGCACAGGTATATAAATAGATTTAATAAGTCTTGGCTAATTCATAGCTTATTTTGTAGGAGAACTATTGAAGCTGACAATAAAAATTAAAATGCAATATAACCCTTTCAAACGTTGAATTTACCCAGAAGATGATTAAGATGTGGAACTTCTGTATCCTTCAAGACTCAACTAGTACTAGAAGTCAAGAAATAAGAGTTCTAGAACCCACTTGTCGAAAGTTACTTATTTTAAGTGACAGCCATCTTCAAATCTCTGGGTTTCAATTTATTTCTTAGGAAAATAAAGAAATAGCAAGCTCTACATTTTCTTCTAAGATTAAATTTTTACTCATAATTTACTGAGTCACCAAATATATATGAAGTCCTACTCACTAACTCAACACTGTCATTATTTTATTTGATATGCGAGACATTTTAGGCAAAATGATAAAATAGCTTTAAATGAAAGCAGTTCACATTCTCTGTTTTATAAGAGATTCTACCACACATTAACTTATTAAACCAAAGGGCTGGGTATGACTTGAAAGTTCTCATACTTACAAAACTCATACGTATAATCACCAACCAGCTAAAAGTATTTTTGATGCATTCACAGGGAATACAGAAACAGAAAGATGGATATATTTAAGAGTATATCTGTTATGTTTGTTCATTTTCACATCATTATTAATGCCCAGGACAAAGCTTTCTTTGATATATAAAACACATTCAATAAATAATTTTTCTTGTCCAACTAGAATGAGAACATACTACAAAGAAAACTGTTGACATAGTAGTACCTTTAATTCATTAACTGAGAGTTTTTTACTTCAGCTTTTAAAAATAACTTTACGGCTCTCCCTGGTGGCACAGTGGGTTGGGACACAGCACTGCAAGCAAGTCGCAGCTGCTTAATTGCGAGTTCAATTCCCAGCCCTGGAGGTGATCCACATGGCATGGCAGACCTCTCCGGACCACCCCCTCCCACTCCAACCCACCCAGCTGCTCCCCTCAGCAGTGTATTTAACCGATCTCCTGTTCTGCTACCGGCTCTGTCGCTGATGAATCCTCTCACCACCCCTGAACCTCTGGCTTGTACCCCAGTTCTGTATGAATAAATAAATAAAATCTTAAAAAAAAAAAAACTTTATAAGTCAATTAGGACATAGAGGTGAACAAATCTTGAAACTTGACCACAAGATGCCAGGCATGCATAGAAACAATAATTATACAGAGTATGGCTCATCATCATAAAGAAATACCAAGACAGGACTATGAAAGCTCAGGAAAATTTGTTCTACTTCACCATATTGTAATGCAAAATCTGACTTTTCATTTTTCGAAAATATAAAGTTCTGCTATTATTTTCTGAATGTTAAAAGAGTAAGGCAAGGGATTGACAAAAATTAAGGAAAACTATTTTATGGGCCCCCCTCCCCCCGCAGATATGTCCCCTCCATGACATATTATAGGAGCTCCCATCTTTGTTCCCTACTCTTCCAGAGATACACAGAGGAAATACTTAGGATATCCCACCTGCTTCACCAAGTGTGTAGCTGTGTTTTCTTACACATTGTGTGTAGCTATGTTTTCTTACACATTGTATTCATGCACCTTAAAATACTCAAACTAACAAGTCAATAGAACTGAGTTTTCTATAAACAAAAAAGGAAATTTAAAACCATTTGTTTCTATCAAAACTGAGAAATTGAATAATCTCCTTAAGTAAGTTATTTATTTTCTTTTCTTTTTGTTTTGTTTTGTTTTGTTTTGTTTTGTTTTGTCACAGGCAAAAAAATTAATTGGCTGTATTTTCAGGCAACAAGGCACCTTTAGTTTGGATTGGACTAAAACAGGGAATGTGTTTGAACTTGAGAATAAAAGATGCTAACTTTTTTTCTTCAGAAAGTAAATGAAAACAATGAATGGCATCTATTTCAAAAGTCTATGAAAAGTGACCACAGCAAACTAATTAGTGTCTGTGTTGACATTTCCATTTGCAACCTAATTTTGTATTTAATTGCTAGTTATTTTTTCCCCCTCAAGGTTGACAGCACTTTTAAAAACATGCTTCAGAGTCTGGAAAATTAATCATTTATTCAATCACTGGTTCCCAAGGACCAGATTGTAAAGTACTATTTAGAGACTATGTAACAACTAAGTATCAATGAAAATACTGAAAGGAGGAAAGAACAAAATAGCATTTAAATAAACTACAAGAAAAGTCATATTTTTCCCCATATTTCTTCTATGGCCTCTGCCCATGCAGAAACACATATTTTTGTTTTATTGTTTTTTTCACACCAATAATTTAACAACCTATAACGATAAATCACAAATATGTGCTGCCCCCCCATCCTCTTCCCTTTCTTTCTTACCATTTTCTAATCTTCAGTATTCTTGGTCTCCCATTATTACTAATGTCTTAGAGTTAAGAATTGTGGAGTCAATAAGCCCCTGTTAAAAGATTCAGTGCATACTTCTCAAAGGATGGTTTCCATTAACTTTTGTACTTTCTAGGACATATTGTTTTAAATATAATAGCTTTTCATTTGAGTTTAGAGTTTCAGACTGGCTGGTAATCAAGAGAAAAGTCTATTTAGATTTCCACCAAGTCTTCTCATCTGAACTTACTTTCTTTGAATGACACTATTTTTTTCCCTCCTTTTCTGTATGACACATACTTTGGGGTCCATGTATATATATATATGTACACGTGTAACTACATATGTGCACTGATGTCATTAAAACAAATAATAAATTAAATCTCAGGATAGGGAATTAAACAGTAATATTAATAGCTAAGAACAGGACAAACAGAAGGTAGGGTATTGATACAAGTGATTTAAAGAGGCTAGAAATCATGGAATGAATGAAAAGAAATGAACTTCTCAGTACAATGAGAATCTCAGAGTCTGTCAGGAGAATTCTGTGAATAACCTCAACAGAAAAAAAAAAAATCCTGAAATATTTGTAGAGGGACAGATGTGGAAATTGTTTGAAACAGCTGAATCCTCTTTATCTCAACAGAAGATTATTATAGACCCCAAAAAGTAATTGAGCCTAAAGTAAATAACTAGTCTATGTCTTTCTATTGACTCTCATTTATATTGAATTGGAATTTACTCCAATTCTACCCTTTTGATGTTAAGCATGTGGCAAGAGAAATGGCCCTACTGACACCTTCTGCCCAGGATTAGAGAAAATGCAGGAAGGAGCACTATTTCATAATGCAAATTATTATGGATTCAAATCCCTGAAAGAGGTGAAAAGTACTGTGTAAGTGATAAAATGCTATGAACATTAATATTTTATTCATTATTAGTATATCTTTACCTGATCAACATACGTTAACATCTAAGTCAGATTCTCATCCTTTTTTTTTTTTTTAAAGATTTATTTATTTGTACATACAGAACTGGGGTACAGGCCAGAGGCTCAAGGGCAGTGAGAGGCTTCACCAGAGACAGAGTGGGGAGCAGAACAGGCAGATTTATGAAGTACACTGCTGAGGGGAGCAGCGGGCGGGTCAGGAGAGGTCTGCCACGCCATGTGGTCTCCTCCGGGGCAGGCGGGAATCGAACTCATGCGGAAGTGGCTTTAGATTCTCAGTGCTGTGCTTTAACCCGCTGTGCCACCAGGGAGGGCCTCTCATCCTTTTTGGCCTCAACATCTTTTGCACTCAGATTTAGTGAGAAACTTTAAGAATTTTTGTTTATACTCTGTTTAAATATATATATACATATATATGTATATATATATATATGTGTATATATATATGTTAAAGACAAATTAATTTGTTATAATTTCAGTTTACAATATAAGAGTAAGTTCAATTTATATTATTACAAACAGCACACATTTTCATTTTCCAATATCTCCAAACAGTGGCACTGAGAACAGAAATATTGCCGCACATTTTTGAAAAATGTTCAATGCCTTAACAGAAGACAGCTAGATTCTCAAATCTACTTCAGTGAATCTACTGTGATATTTCATGTCATACAGTATCTCAAAAACTATACTATATGCTCATAAGAGAACAAGATACAAAGAACAGCTAATGGCTTGGTATTATAAAAAAAAAATCTTTTCCATCTTGTGAATTTCTGAAAGTGTCTTTGCACCCCACCCACACTGAGAATTTCTGCCTAAAATTATGGTAGTCTCCTGATTAGTCCACATTTCCATCATAAAATACAATCATTTGGTTGTTCTTCCTTATTTAACAACATAAACACATAACAATGAGTTTAATCCTCGAGAAACAATATTAAATCAGTTGCTCAAATCTTAAAAAGCATTATGCTAAACCCCTGAAGGTTACAATAACTCTAGTGAAAAACAACTATTTTTTCTCATTTAAACCTCCTAATATTTTAGTCCACAGTAAAGGAGGCACTGTATTTATGCCCATTAATGAATAAAACTGAGGCTTAGTAAGAAAATGTGAGTTCCCCATGGACAATTTCTACTACAAACAAATTTAAATTAGGTTTTTAAATGGACCTAGAATATTGTGATACCAGTGAATATGGATGCTTCACTAAGCATGTGATCACTTTCTAGATCACCCATTTAAAATGGGAAGTAAATAAACTAAAAGTTTTTCCTATGGCAACATTTTATAAAATGAAGATGACATGTTTTTACCACTATTGTAATTGTGTAATTAAACTAACAATATCTGAATGAATTTCTTTTCATGTTCTCTCTTGCCCTATTTTTAAACTTTATTTTCATTTGTATTTTGTTGCTCTTCAGGGCAATCTGTAGGAACTGACCTCGGTGTGGATAACTGGGGAGAAATCACTAACTAGATCATCAGTCACTACGGTTGTTCCCAAGACATAAGAAACCCAAGTAGTACAATTTTACACTAACGTCTCTTTGGTGAATACTGAAATAACTCAGAATAAGCAAGATCAAGCTGGAATTTATGATACAGCAAAGTCCATTAGTGCCCCAGCAAACTCACATGAATTCTAGAAGAGTTTTAGGTACTAAACTAAGCCTTCTAATTATCTTTCGACTGGATTGTATTAGAAATTGAGCTCTATTCCCCCCTGTGCCATGGTTTCTGGCTGTGAAATGCTTTGGGAGGAGTGTTAACCCTTCAGGGCCTGCAAGGCCTACTTTGGGTGGATTGACATTCAGTACAAAATTTCACATTTCAGATAAATACCTCTGGGTTCTTTCTTTATGCATATAAGCTATATATAATAGACACTCCCTACAAAAAGAGCTAGAGACATTATCCTTATGTACATTCATTAACACAAGACTGGCAGTTACTTTTGACTCTTGTCATAATTCTTCTTATCATTTATTACAGAAAATCCAAATATCATTCTACATGTTAATTTTTTGCCACTTTTTTTTTTTGAAATTTCTAATTCATAGGTTTTTCAATGCACAAGTCTGTAGGACAAATACAGAAATTTATGTCTCTTTCAAGAAATCTTCTCTAGCTACTCAAATATTTTTATCTGAGGCAATTTCTTGATTTTTCTCTTTCCCCTAAATCAAAACCCAAGATCAAGTTTTGAGGTATATTTTTTCTAGTCAGATTGTACCTTTCTCAGGTAAATTATTCACATAGGTTTATTTGCTTTCCCAGTGCTAAATCTCTTGCTTGATTGCTGAATAATGTAGCCCTGGATGAAAAAAAAATCCATCCTCTGTTGAACCTGACACACTAAATCTTTTTTTCCATGGCTGTCCTAGCTTGGCCATGCTAATCTGCTATACACTGACTTTAATGCTGGGTGCTCTATTGCCATGTAGATCAAATTAATGATTGCAATTTCATTGCAGAATTACAGTACTCTTCTTTTCAGGATTTATTTCAGGTAATAATACTAGAGGTTTTTTAAATTATTTAGAATACATTTTAAGTGGTGCTATTAAGTATTTGATATATTTTAGATAAGTATATGTATACATATCAAAATATGAAGAAAACACAAATATGTAAGGATATACCAATAACAAAATTTCTTTACAATTATACATTATTTTATAGTGATTCCTTGACTTTTATTCCTTCTGCAACCAAATCTTTCATGGTGCCATAACCTCTGATGGAGACTGGTTTACCTTATATCTTTCTGTTATGCTCAGTAACCCTGATTGGAGCTACTAAGAACACCACATGAGGAACTGCCATGTTGATTTTTTTTCTTACCATCACAGAAGAATGGTCCTGTCTACACTGAAATTAATCTCCTTTCCTAACAGAGACAAAAGGAAACATTTGAGGACTCATCCTGTCTGTCTTGAGTAGCAGCAGAGAGGTTACATGAACAGAAAACTAACAGAAACTAGAATAAAGAAGTCCAAGAACTAAGAAAAAAAAAAAAAAAAGACTTGTGGAGAGTATGAAGCTGTCAAAGCTGCAGAATGGTAATGCAGATGGCCAAGTTGGTGAGAAGTTATTTCCAATAATGATGTTCTACACAGAAAAATGCTCATGTTTTGGTACTTTAAAAATCACAACACACCAGAATATTAAACTGATATTTAATCATTAGATCAGTGCTAAATTAATAATTTAAGTAGCTCTGTTACAGAAAGACAAATGAAATCATTGAGGATAAAGTCAATACCTCCTTTTCAGCAACATATAGAAGTAAGGATATAACAAAAACTATAGAGAAAATAAATTAAATAGAAATCAAAAGCATACAAAATAATAAAAATATGAGTTGGCTCTTCAATGCAAGAGATGAAGAAGATAAACATAGCCAACCTCTAGCTAGCTAACAAAGAAAAAAAAAACAAAACATTGATTAAAAAGTAGAAATGGGCCCTCCCTGGTGACGCAGCGGGTTAAAGCACAGCACTAACAAGTTTAAGCCACTTCTGCATGAGTTCGATCCCCGCCTGCCCTGGGGGAGATCCTTATGGCGTGGCAGACCTCTTTTGGCCCGCCCACTGCTCCCCTCAGCAGTGTACTTCGTCGATCTGCCTGTTCTGCTCCCCTCTCTGTCTCTGGTGAATCCTCTCACCCTCTGCATTTCTAGCCTGTACCCCAGTTCTATATGCATAAATAAATAAATCTTAAAACAAATGTAGAAATGAAAAAGCACCTAAAGATAGCATAGCAATACAAATGATCAAGGAAGACTGTTATGAAAAGTAAATGCCAATAAATCTGATAACCTGGAATAAATGGACAAATTTGTACAACAATATTGTTTACCAAGAGTAAATAGGAAGAAACAAGAGTTGCATTAAAATAATCACAAGGATGAAAATTGAATTAGTAGCCATTATCTCCAAAAAACAAAAGCATAGGATCAGAAGACTGTACAAGTGAATTTGATAGAATTTGTAAAGAATATATGCCAACTTGCTCAAGTTATTTTTTTTAAAGATTTATTTATTTATGCATACTGAACTTGGATACAAACCAGAGGTGCAGGGAGGTCAAAGGATTCACCACAGAGAGAGTAGGGAACAGAACAGACAGAATGATTAAGTACACTGGTGAGGGAAGCAGCAGGCAGGTCAGGAAAGGTCTGCCACACCATGTAGGTCACCCCTCTAGCCCAGGATAGAACTTGTGCTGCAGTGGCTGTGATAGCTTCATAATGCTGTGCTTTAACCCATTGTGCCACCAGGAAGGGCCCTGCTCAAGTTATTTTTATAAACCCAAGACAATGGAATACCATGTTATTTTTATGATGCTAACATAATCCTAGCACTAAAATCAGAGTAAGACAAAAGAAAGAAAATGACAGGCCAATATCACTTGATGAATACTGATGTGAAAATACTCAATATTAGCTTTGAGATATCTGCATTTATAAATGATACTCTTCAAAACAGAAACAAAAAATGCAATGATAATATTTCTCCTTCAGCAATCTATTCTTTTTGATCACTTCATGATTTTTTTTTAATTTCCCTAGTGATGAGAAGACTGTACACTTTATATTTTAAAGACACACATTTCTATAAACTTGCTGATATTATTACGGTATTTATACATTGCTTTTCCACCATTTCCTCGAAAAGTATCTATATACTATTGGCACCCAAAAATTCTTGAAGATATTAACATATATTAACATAGAATATATTCTAACCCTAAATTGTATAAAACTACTAATTTCCATTATACTTTGTCTATTAACTTGGAAAATTCTAAACGATAGAAAACTCTGTATTTTTTAATTACTAATTTGTCCTTTGTAGTATTTTTTTTAAGATTTATTTATTTATTCATACAGAACTGGGGTACAAGCCAGAGATGTGGAGGGTGAGAGTATTCACCAGAGACAGAGTGGGGAGCAGGCAGATCAATGAAGTACACTGCTGAGGGGAGCAACGGGCGGGCCAGGAGAGGTCTGCCACGCCATGTGGTCACCTCCGGGGCAGGTGGGGATCAAACTCATGTGGAAGTGGCTTTAGCTTCTTAGTGCTGTGCTTTAACCCGCTGCACCACCAGGGAGGACCTGTAGTATTTTTTTTTTTTATTTCATCAATCTGTCAGCTCTCTATATAAACTTGGTGCAATAATGGACATTCTAAAAACAATGTAAATTCTATAGTATATTTGAAGCATTATACTAATGTATTAAAAATAAATGCAATTTATTGTCTTTAAAGTTTTTTCCTTCCTTATCTCAAGGTCAAGAGACAGGAAATATTTCAAATTCCATGTTTTCATTTTTATATTAATATTGAATAACCATTATGCCTAATCACTGAAATATTTGCAATCTTGCCTAGTTTCCACATGAATGAAGCTTATAACCTTTTCTTTTCTGACAACTCTGGAGAATATGTGTATTCCAACAATTCTGTTGTTGCTTTCACCAAGAAAATACACTTTGAGAATGAGAGGGCACAGATATACCACAGTTGTCCTTAATACCTTGCTCGTTTTAAATATCTTCTTTGTATTACTGAGTAATATCAGTTTACAACATGATGTGACTGGACCACACATCCTCACATATACTAGACCCGTGCCAAAGCAACTATGGTCCTCCACCATAAATTGTCGGGTACACTCCACTCTTTGTTAGTCAGCAGTCCTCCACCCTGCCCCACTGGTAGCCTCAATTCTACAGTAGATGTTGAGGATTTGTTATTAGCATGGTTTTTTCTGATCCTTAGTTTTGACTCTCTTTGTTCCACATGTAAGTAAAACCATCCACTCTTTTTCTTTTTCCTTCTGACTTATTCCACTCAGTATAATCTCCTCCCTCTAGTTCTATCCATATTGTAGCTTAAGAGTTCATCTTATGTTTTTTTAAATCTTATTAGTATTTCATTGTGAGTATTTACCACACTTTATTAATTCACTCATCTGTTCTTGAGCATTTAGGTTGTTTGATGATCTTGGCCATTGTAATATCATTTGGGCTTGGATTCTTTTTACATCAGGTGTTGTTTCAAATATTTCACAATATAAAGCTTTATCATGAAATATATTTTAACATATGGAGCAGTGTGACTCATTCAAGGACCAAGAAATCATTCATTTACTTATTCCATAATATATTTCCTGCATAACATATTGATAGAAAAAATTAAAAGTAAAAATTTTGTAAAAGTCATTGCCTGACTGGAAAAGAAACTGAATAAATCATGTACTAAATACCATTAGTTAACAAGGGTGGTTTGTTAAAGATTTACACATATTTCACAAAATATCTCAGAATAGAGAAACTACTGCTAGGAACCTGTATATAAAAAATGAGATTTGTCTGTAATGAGACTGTGGAAAAGCATCATGATTTCATGAAACATGAATCTAGAAAAAAGAGGATACTTGCTGTTATTTTCTTTATAGAAGACTATAGACTACTGCAGAGACAGATCACATAGAAAATTTGAAACAAATGGGGTTTCTTTTGATACTCATGTCCATTTATCTGTAAATAACTTTTGGAACTTTAATAACATTTTTCTATATCTAGTCTATTTATGCTCATATAGATTATTCTAACCTTACATATGTCTTTTTTATTTTCTTCTTCTTCCTATTCTTCCTGTTGATCTCCTTTTTTAGCTCTCTTAAATATGCCTACCTATGTATACAAGTGTTACAATTCAATCTATTAAATGATAAATAATGTTCTCTTTGACTTTCCAAGTCTATAGCTTTATGTTTACAAATAATTCTATTGTCTATCTACTAAATACCATTGTATGGTAAGCCAACTATGAAACAAGATTACCTGCTTTCTCATCTATTTTGCAACAGACTTTATCAATTTAGAATATCCCTTAATATTTTATATACTTGTTTCCTCATCTTTAAAATGATAATATTTTTAAATAAGATTAATGCTTTTTTTAAAAAAAAATATAGCTTGCTAGCAAAAGTAATGTAAATGCTATTCTTTTCTTAGAAGCCTCAAAAATAGTAAATTTCCAAATTTTCCAACAGATTCTTTCCAACCCAGGTTTCTGAGATAGTGTCTATTCTCTCTTCTCACCAACTGCTCCTTCAATAGTTCTTTCAGCTGTTCCTATTTCAAGTACTAGCGCTGCCAATTTTGTTTTCCTTCTAATAATCCTACATCCTATTAATCATATCAATGTGCCATCAATATTTTCTAGTCTTCACACATTATCATAAGACGGGTTATTTTTTCCACCTGTTCCTCTGCACTGCCAACATAGTGTCTCTCTGAGTCCAAAAGATCACACCTGTGCAATTTGGAAAGCATCCAATAAACTGTGTAGAATTTTAAATTACATTATCTCTAATTTAACTCCTTTTGATAGAGTATCAGTGGAGTCAAGTACACTATTCCATTGATTTTTCACTCAATTTTTACATTTATTCCCCAATAATATTTTCATGCCATGGCTTAATCAATTCTGCCAGGTATAGTACTCTTTTAAAAATAATATGTAATTTTTGAATTGATTAGTTTTCCCCATTAGTTGATATTTCTAAAATTTAAATGCACAGTAAATGCCTTGCACCAAATTCCAATAAATTGGATTAGATTATTAATCAGTATATAAGTATTTTAATAATAATAAGCTACAGTGGACTTTTTAGCTATGAGAAATTTAGTGGAAAATACTGTGGAAAGAAACTCTCTGTGTCAAAGCTGCTTTAAATTCCTTTCTTATGAAATGTACTCATTAATTATAAGGTTAGTTTAAATATGGTTAAATATGCTGCTAAACCCAGCATATTAACATGACAATATAATTTATCTCCCCAAATTTATTATTTCTTTCATGAACTATCAAAACATACCTGATGGGACAATATAAAATAAGATCTTAAGGCATAAAATGTTACATAGAACTGGAAATGATCCAAGACATAATTTACTTTAATCACTTTATTCTATAAATGATGGGATTGGTGCACAGATGGATTTATGTGTTATCCAATATCACATTTCTGGTCATTTTTTTGTAGTCTCCACAGTTCTAGACTAGTGCTATTTTAAATACAGCCCCTCTACATTTTTTCTCTAAATTTTCCAATGAATAAAGATATTCATAATTTGTTAATCTTCAGTGAATTTTCTCTCCATTGATAACATTGGATAGACTGAATGATCAACATCTGCTAGCTCTCTTCTTTCTATTTCATATCTTATAGTAAATAGCTTTACCTTTCAACACACTTCAAATACTTCGGAAAACTGGAACTCTCATCAAAAACAAAAAATTGAAACATGTTTTTAAATAGCATGTTTTCATTTGTTATTTTGTTATTTGTTATTAATTGCTCACCATCACATTAATAAAAGGTTGAGACTACTGAGTACTATAGTGACATAACCTAGTTTTGATTCATGTATACCTTTCACAAAATTGTATGGAGAAATTCTCTTAGTGTCTTATTATTTATTAAAATTATAATAAGATAGGGTATTCATGTCCAGTTGTTCTTTCCTGTTCCAATATGACTCATTTTCAGTAGAATAATTAGCAAAGAAAATTATGTCCTCTATTGAAATAAGCTCTTACTCTTTAACTCCTGTCCTAATATAGAACTATTCTGATATATTGTACACCCGCATCTCTCACATTCTCACAATAATATAGGGCAGTATTCTAAGTTATGATAGTAAAAAGAAGTATGTGTTGTGGTGATTGAGTAGTTAGGGGGGACACTGGGATAAAAGTGAAAGGTACTTGATTGCGCTTGGTAAAAAAGGAAAATAGACAAATACTACTTCATGTTCCTTATGTTCAGAGAATAATGGGTGTCAATGTATACAGACACCAGCTCTGTTTCCCACCTCTCCAAGAATGCATTTCCTATGTGACTCTGAAGATTTACTTTAGATAATTTTTACCAACAGCAAGCATGTCAAGCCTTATCAGATTTCACTGGCTCATGGAGAGGTATGTGGAAAAGGCCACAAAATTTCATGAAACAAAATATATTTGATGTAAAGAAATATAACTGTTGACAAACCAGCCCACCTACATTTATGGCACAAAAATATCACTTTCAAATGTATTTCCTTGGGAAATTATATCTGGTTGACTGATACCACTCACTGGAGTTCTAAATTTCATAGATGACTATTATAACAACAACAAAAAAAAACCATCACAAAAACATTATTCTAGACGATTTTAAAATTGTATCTCTGAATAAATAATAATAATTGGGCTAACAAATTTTATGGAAATATCTCACACAGAAAACATTTATATAACTTGAGTAACTCCAATCAGTGTGCATGTAGAATTCTAACAGTCCAATTTCAAATACTACCATGGAAAAGTGATCTGTTCATAATCCTGCTTCTGGGAATCAGAACCCAAAAATGGGGTTCAAAAATTACCCCATAGTCATGAGCTCAGGAACTTCTCAGGGCACCTGCCAAATCTCACCTGTCCTGGTACAATGGGGATAAGTGCAAGAATATGTATAATACATTCATAAATTAATGAGGCTTCAGAAATTTCCTAAGTGTCCAAAGTATATAGCATTTTCTAGTAGTTAACAGCAGCTGATGACACATATTTTCCATCCTCAATAAGTTTTCAGAAGGCATAGTCAACTTCTTGTAATATTTCAAAAAGGTATAAGCATCAAGAAATATCTTTCTTTGATATAAGTAAGGCTACCCAGCATTGCTGACTAAAATTTTTGAAACAGAAATAAACATCAGGAGACAATTATTCAATCTTGTGTGTTCTCTTTTAAGTGAAAGCTTTAAAAAGTAAGACTTCTAGCAGAATCTAAGTTTAAACTACTACTCACCTATTCCTCAAAAATTTTATGTATTTGTATTCAACCCAGTTTCTAAACAGTATTAGAGGTAAGTCATTCATATGAAAGAAACTATAACTTCTCTTACTTTCTGTCAGAACTATTCCACAAAAATGCTCAAAGATACTAAAAACATGTCCAAAACCATGTTCTTTCTGTAATGAAACAGACAGCCTGATAAGATATTTAACATACATCATACTATATTACTCTTCCAGGTTCTCAAGAATAAAAATATGATAAAGATTTGATAGAGGTCACATTTTCAAGGATCTTTCCTCACACAAAAGTGTTGATAGCTGAATTTGCATGTGATTAATCTTCCTGAATAAAAAGGAAAAGCAAAATGTTTAAATTGTTAAGAAAAAAATCATTTCCTATTGTTAATTACAGATATCTCATCTATCACCAAGTAAAATTTGCATGCTAAGAAACGGTAAGTGCATTTTATTTTCTGTAGCTTATATTTAATTGTAAAGTTATTTAGCATATCTTTATAAAATATTATGAGAGAACCCACTGACAACTTATATTCTCTACTTTTTTCAATTAGGTGTGATCACCAGTGACCTGAGAAAATACAACCAATCATTATTAAACATCCCTACTAAGTACTGGATAATAACCAGTAAATGTTGAATGGTGGTCAGTTAGATCAGTTTTAATGGCAAATGAGTAAGTAATACAGAAAGGGTACTTATGTATAGATAAACAGAATGCTGCCTTGAAAATTGTGATTTTTATGCATAAAAAACTCACAATTATTTAGATACTAAGAAAGATGAACTGGAATGAGCTTTCTCTATCTCCTGTATGTTATCTTTATAACAGTGGATTTAGTGATCACTGTCAGGGCACTATGTCCTATCCCCCATGGTCTAGATAATATCTGGACTGAACTAAAAATTTGCTGACAGCTTCTAGGATTTTAACTACTCCTTATCTGCAATTCTGAAATTAAATATCCTCCAAAACATATTGTTAAAACATCATGTTTGTCATGCTATCTGAAAATTTTTAACTCTTCACTACTTTCTATAAGATAAAAATTCCCAAATTCTCCCCCATCTAGCTCCAATTTACTTTTCTAATACCAAGTCTATACTCCAGACTAGCCTTTTGTTGTCTCCTATCCATGATTTATGCTTCTCTGGCGTCATAGAACTATATATTTACTGTATTCCTGGCTAGATAACATAGCTATCAATTGAAGATAATTTCTACTTTTTCTCCATGGATATGCAATAGCCTATATTAAGCACATATTGTGTGGTTTGCAAAGTATTTTCACCAACAATGTCAATTCATTTTATTATTTTTTTAAAGATTTATTCATTTATGTGTACAGGACTGGAGTACAAGCCAGAGGTGCAGGGGCAGTGAGAGGATTCACCAGAGACAGAGCGGGAGCAGAACAGGCTGACTGGCAGAATACACTGCTGAGGGGAGCAGTGGGCGGGTCAGGAGAGGTCTGATGTGCTGTGTGGATCACCTCAGGGGCGGGGATCAAATTCATGCTGAAGTGGCTTTAGCTTCTTAGTGCAGTGGTTTAACCCACTGCACCACCAGGGAGGGCCTCGTTTTATTTTTTTAATAATACATGTTTTTAACATATTTATTTATGTATATAAGAACTGGGGTACAGACCAGAGGTATGGAAGAGTGAAAAGATTCGCCAGAAACAGAATTGGGAGCAGAATAGGCAGATGCACAGAAATACACTGCTGAGGGGAACAACAGAGGAACAGAAGAGGTCTGCTGCGCCAAATCCCCTAGAGCAGGGATTGAACTTGCACTGCAGTGGCTGCCAATAGCTTGATAATGCTGTCTTTAAACTCTGTGCCAACAGGGAGGGCCTCAACTCATTTTCAAGGAACTGACAAGTGAGTGTAGGTATTTACAGAGACAGGAATCATAGGCTTAAAGAGGCCTGCCCAACAATTGGAATTCATGTTGCTCTCTTCATTCTGATACTGTTGGCACAAATGTGCACAGTGGTTTTTTGGTACAATTATTTGGAATGCTTGTATTTACTATTTCATATATTCAAGTTATCCTTCTTTCATATTCATTCATTCACATTGAACCTCACTGAATTACTGAGATCTTATAATGTGTCAAGAATTTATCCAGACAGTCTCTGTATCAGAAAGTATAATGACAGTTTTTCTAAATAGTCAGTGAACTCCTTCATATTAGAGATCAAAAGTTTGTTTCTCTACAACAGTGTTTAGATAGGCATTATATAATGGATGCTTAAAATGGAATAAACCAGGGCTCTCCCTGATGGCGCAACAGGTTAAAGCACCACATTATGAGCTCTCTGAAGCCACTGCAGCATAAGCTCAATCCTCAGCCAGTGTAGTTGACCCACAAGGCATGGCAGACCTCTTCTGACTTGACCACTGCTCCCCTCAGCAGTGTACTTCATCGATCTGCCTGTTCTGCTCCACACTCCATCTCTGCTGAATCCTCTCACCCACCACACCTCAGACATGTACGCCAGTTCTGTTAAGCATAAATAAATAAATCTTTTTAAAAAGGAATAAACCAAAAGTATATACTTTCTTCATTTGGATAATAACATTTTAAAAATAAAAACTATTCAAACTTATCCTCTGGACTTTTGACACTTTCCCTTAATTCTCCTATACACAATTTACTTTATTAACGTTCGTGTCCTAAGTGTGCCATAAATGAAAAAGACAAAACAAAACACCAAAGTCTTAGGACTTATCACCACAAATGATCAGCCGTAGGGTGCCATTACCATTAGCACTGAAGGCAATTTTTTGGCCCTAAAATAATTGTGCTGAATATTCAGCATCTTTCAGGAAGGCTAATTGAGGGAAAATGAAATACTAAGCTTCTATACTGTGCAACTGCAGTTATTAAGATGTGAAACTGTTGTCATTAGAGTCTCATTGAATATCAGTAGAATGAATCTCTGTTTGAATGTGTCTGTGTTATTTAAATACCTTGATTCCAGATACAAACTAGTTCAAATTTAGCTTTGTGAAGCACTTTTATCTTTAGAATGCTCTAAGCTTGGAAATAGTAATGCTTTCCCCCTATATAGAACAGAAGAATGACTCTTACTGAGTGACTCATAAGAGATCAACTTCTGCAGAATAGAGAAACATGAATCTGGTCATCTGCTAAGGTGAGGAGCAGGACCTGACAGAGTGTGTCATCAGTCCTGTATTTGAAGATAAAGTGTGACCATGCTCTTTCCTCTGCTCAGAGGGTTGCTAAAAGGACCACCATGTGACCCCAGCCCTCTTCACAGAGCACATATAAGGCTTGTTCTTGGCTTGGACTCGGAATGACACTTTTCATGATCTTTGTTGCTTCCACCTTTGTCTATTTGCCTCAGAAAAAGCTTGACCTCTTTTCCAACACAGAGTTAACACACCTTTGCTGTTAAAGCAGTAAGGACTAGGTGTGCTGCTGCTGTTTCTTCCCCAAGGCTCTGGCTAGAAAACCTTAGGGGATGCAACCCACATGTTTCTTCTCTCTGTGGCTTCTTTCAATATCGTACTACAGGTTTTCAGGAATCCTATTATATAAATAACATAATTTGCCATGTTAAACATTTGATTCATTTTGTGAAAATTCCTCAAAGGCAAAAAATGAGAAGTAAAATATATTCGGAAAGCCTGGTTTTGATAAGTGTAAAAGAGGACTTGTATGGATTTCAATTTGAATGGACCTCAGGCACAAAACCAAGGTCCCCCTTGATGTAAAAGACTGTGAAATTTTTGTTCTACTTTTAGGATCACTGCTCCATTAGGGACTTCTTCCTTTAACTGCCCTTGGTAATCTAGTTAAGTCTAGGAAAGCCTAATATCAGAAATTCCTTCAATTATTATAAAAAGAAAGGAAAATCACATTACCATCATAGCTGGTCTCAGTGCTGAAGTTCTGCATAAAGTACAAAGAATGGTGTTTTCTGGCCCAAAGTATGTGAAAAGAACTACCTTTCAAGATATGTGTATTCTAAATTCTTTTTATAAAAGGGTAATTATCATTGACAGGTAATTACCCAACAGAACCAGGAAATCTAAAGGTGTATCAATAGCATTAGGTATGATTAGAGATATGTGTACATTGAAAAAGTGAGATTAATACTGAGTTTCTTTGTCTTACTTTAGCATTATTTAATACTCTGATTTAATGTTAGCAATATGAATGGAACTGAAAATTTTACTTCCTGCGCTTCTGCTACTCAAAACTGCAGTTGTTTTCTTGATTAGAAAATCATTATTTAGGCAGACAATGATAAGCATATTTTAAATAAAAATGAATCTGCTATCATAAAGCCCTTTTTCTTAAGAAACTTAAAGAAACACATGTGTCCTTTTCTACTGCTAAGAATATTACTAGGAGGGGGGCCCTTCCTGGTGGTGCAATGGGTTAAAGCACAGCACTATGAAGCCATCTATAGCCACTGTAGCTACAATTCCCACCTGGGGAGGTGACCCACATGGCACAGCAGACCTCTCCCAGTCACCTGCTGCTCCCCTCAGCAGTGTATTTCAGTCATTTGCCTGTTCTACTGCCCCTTCTGTCTCTGGTGAATCCTCTAACTCCCCACATCTCTGGACTATACCCCAGTTCTTGTATGTAGAAGTAAATAAATATTTTTTTTAAAAAAAGAGTATTACTGGGAGGAAATTTAGATGAAAAACCTGCAGCAAATGGGCTTGAGGATTTCCCTTTGCCTTCTTAAAATGGGTCTCCTCTAATAAAGTATGTAAAACTTGCCCTGTCAGAGGGCCCAGACTGCTGTGAGAACCAAAGGAATTAGTATAAATAGTAGTAATATATTGTAAAGATATAGGATGAACAGTAGGATTAAGTTTTTATTGATTACAAAAATAGATGTTTCCAAAGATTTTAGTATCCATGATAATCTTTAATTCTCTTGAGATCACTTTTTAGATGTCTCTCTAATATGTTGTTCTCTCAGAGTCTCTCTTGACCTTTTATAGCACATATCCAACTGAAAAGAAGTAAATGATTTCACTTTTTTTAGGGAGAAAATAGCAGGCATTAATGTAGGCACAGAGGAAAGGAAAGAAGTAAGGACACCTGACTTCCTAACAGATCTATACAATAAACAGACTTAGAGGGTATATAGTCTCAATGGCAAGAATAAAAACACATTTTTGATAAAGCAGATAAACTTAATATTCAAGTCCAAACCCTGCAGCATACTAGCTATGTAAATCCTGGGGTGGAACCTTGAACCAGTGTTTCTTAAAATGTGATCCCAAAACAGTAACATCAGTATCAGGGATGAGGCAGCAATACAACATATCCAGTCAGCCCTCAAAAATTCTAACAAAAATTCAATGTGTGGGGGGAAGGGGAAATAGAGTCTATAAATCTGTGTTTTTAACAAGTACTCCATGTGATGCTGGTATACTTTCAAGTTTGAGAACCACTAATTTGAACTATCTTAATAGTTTTATTTAGCTATAAAATGAAAATAATAATAACTTTCTTAACTACAACTAGATAATTAGATATAAAGTATATGTAGTGTCTAGTGTATGTTACCTGCTCAATAAATAAGTTTATCCTTCTTGACACATATGAGATACCACCCAGCCACTTTTAGCCATCTATACAAGTATTACCTTCCCTTTCACCATTTATGAACACTGAATAATACCAACTGTGACTGCAGGTGGTATTACTGGTTATATTATTATTACTATATTAAACTATATAAGTGTGTGTGTGTGTGGTGTGTGTATATATATATTCTGTCCTGAGATTATAGGTTTCTGGGGTTGAGAATGAGGGCACTGCTCATTTTAGATCTCTTGGCATATTTAATACATAGTACAGTAATTTGTTTTCCCATCTAAATAAATATGCATGCTATAAAAGTACTGTGAAATTTTAAACATAAAGAAATTATCACATTCATTTATCCCAGATTAAGATATGTCTCAGAATAAAATGTTCCTTTCTCTAATTTCTGCTCTTCACTACCCCCTGTGCATGAGATTATTTGGCTTTTTATCCTATTGACCACTTTGGTAAATAATCTGATGGCTAAATTAATGGTGGCTTATAGGAGAGTAGACCTGTACTAATTTCTTCTGCCTAGAAGAATTAGTCATAATGGGGGGCTATAGATCAGGCAGACTGTGTTTTAATGCTATTGAGAAATTACTCAAACACCATTATTATGTGTAATTACCAAAATCCCAGGCAGCTAAAATGTTGTTTTTGAGAACACAGACACTGGACGTTTAGTCATACGCAGAGTCATCAATAAATATATTTAGAAGCCAAGAAAGCTGAGGAAACTGTCTGAAGGAATTGGGCTTAAGTGTGCTCTTTGAAGCTAACACAAAATAGTGTTCAGTGTGTGTCAAGGTTAAAATGCTCATGCTCAAAAGAATTTTGGATGTGGTCACTGCTAGCAGGGACCCTTTTATTTATGACCATTTTAGAAGTTTCTAATTCTAAATGTCTAGTTCTTTAAATGCTTTTGTACTATTTCGGTTGGACCCCAAACAACTGACTCACAGGGTTAGCATCTTCCCAAACTATGCTAATAGTTTATTTACAAAACTCGCATATTCATTAAAATTTGGTGACATAGCCTATGAATAATATGAATTATATTATTTTCTGTAGCCTAACAGTTTAGAATCACTTATATAGAAGATGGACTGTTAAGAGGAACAAGATTTTAACCAAGAAAGCTAGTCAGTAACAACCAGTTAATCCTAGAAACAAATGATAGTAGTCTTAACTGGGATTATCGTAGCAGGATCCTTAAACAGTGAAACACATAATTTCTGCCCCAATAACACATGGCAAGAAAAAAAATAGATGTTTATTATTTATTCTGCAGCCTCATTTGCTAGAATTTAAAAATACAACTCAAAGGCATTTCATTCACACTATCTCAGCTATTAACCGTTTAGTATGACTACACTTCAGCAATGAAAATGTAGCCATCTTTTCCTTAAATAAATGCAGTGAGGTGATGCCTCTTTGTTCATGGGGTGAGAAGTTCTCTCTTGAGGCCCTCTGCTAAACTGCTTTGCGTTCTTACTAATGAATTCTTCCTCTATTTGTAAAATTCTTTAAGTAACATAATTTCCTTTCAAAGTGCTTTATAATATCACAAGATCTTCCATTTGGGTTTAAAAATGCGCATTCATACGCAGGAGATTCTAGCAATAGTTTTCTCTGAAATGAGACACCAAAACCAAAAGTGAATTCTTTCTACAGAACATTCAACTTGAGAGTTCTGCTTCTTAAATAAGAGTAGGCAAATCTGTTGCTTTTTTTTTTTTTTTTTTTTTGTTCTCTACCCAATTTTTTCCCATGGGCATGAAGAAAAGTGCAGTGAAACTAGTTGGCAATTGGTGGTCTCATACTTCAACCACAGATGTCAAGGCAACTGACTCTTTGATGTTAAAATCTTAAGACAGGTTTTTCTGGCATCAATATTCTGATATAGCAACTTTTTGTTTTTTCATTTTAGAACCAGTATTCTGAATCTTATTCAGGAATTTACAAGATACTTTTCAAGTACCACTAGAAGTTTCCACCAATTCATAAATTAGCAATAATATTTTTTAACATGACTACTGCTACTCCACACTGAGGCTCTTAGCATGTGCTCTAGAACAATGTTCTAAATGTAGCAAACATATTGGCAACAATAAACCGAGTTCCCACTTGGTATTTTGTTTTTTTTTTTTTGTTTGTTTGTTTGTTTGTTTGTTTGATTTACTTTTAATTGTGACCTGGTGAGACCTCCAGGTCACAAATTCTATTATATCCATTCTCCTTTGAAGAAGTATAAATTCTAAGGCCCCCATGTTCCAAAAGAAATGTTAAACTCAGTCAGTGCCCATCAACAGATACATTTCTTTTCCTACAGCATTAAGAAACCAGTAGGTTTGCCAGGCTTAATGTAATAAAGCATGACTTTTTTTCAAGAGTACCAGTTGTTATTTTTTTAAAAGGACATTATATTAATGAATTGTGCAGCTTCTTATGCATCTACTTAATTACATTGACTGAGTTGAATCACAGGTTATTAAGGGTAAAAGAGGTCCTGGACTTGCATCAGGGAAGTGTTATGATGCCCACTCTTGCAACCTCCAAGGAGACTTGACCAGTGATCCACTCCAGTAGATCAGGTCCTGGCTTTGCACCAGTTTTCAAGCTCTCCTGAACTAGTGACCTCACAGCAGATTGCACCAGTGGCAAACCAGGACAGTAAGGTTTGTATGTATGCCAAGGAAAACTAGAGCAGCCAGGTCTCCTGAACTTCCCGCAGACCCTGCCAGCTACCCAACAAGACCACTGAACCCACAGAACAGTGAGAGTGGAGGAGCCATGCCCAGCAGAAACCCCACAAACAGCACTGTGTCCCAAGGCAAATAATGGAGTGGGGAAACTCAACAAATGGCAATATGAATACTCAGGGGGAATAAAACAACACACAGAGAGAACATATCTCCAAAAATCAGCAAAGATAACAGGTCTACATTCTATCAAAGGAAAAGTGCCATATTGCATAACAGCATGTATTTTAGAGTACTGGACAATGGGGATACACCTGAGATGAGACAGGTAGCCATTTGTGGTCTGAACAACTCTTTCTTTCCACCCCATATACCTTAGAAAACTCCCTGTTGTTGACCCTGGGGCTTACGTGGTCTCTTACAATTATCAGCCATAGGTGAGAATCCACAGAGAGTGACCTGTCCACCACCTTGGCACTGCTTTAATATGAGTACATCTTTAGAGTGTCTTTTCTCTAAGTCCTCTTTAATAATTAAATTATTGCTCCCCTTTGTTCACCCCCCCCGCCCTAGCCTTTCATTTTTTTTTTCAGTTGTGTGTTTATTTCCCTGTTAAAGTTGCCATTTCTATTGTCATCTTTTTTGGGCATGCATCGATTTTAACATTATTCCCCTATAATATTTCCTCTAGATACTGTCTGCCTTTAAATCTTTTATTTGAGAATGTCTTGATCTCACCTGTTTGTAAATAATCAGATTTAGGAGAAAATGACAAAGAATGAGAAAGGACACTCAAGTTCATTAAGTAAGCCTCAAGCTTTAATGGTGCAGAATATATGCACTCTGTAGCCAGGGTTTAATTTCAGCAGTTTGTTTTGATTATTAACTTGGAAATGAATCAAAGGCCTAAAAAAGACTGGGGAGCAAACAATTCACTGCTTCAACTAGAATTCTTTTAATTTAACATTCAAGTTATGTTGAACTGGACAGTTAAATAATTTTCATATTCACTTTCCTTTCCATTTTCTGCTAAAATATTATATGAAGTCACAGGTAGCAAATAAAATAATTCCCCTATTATCTTCACCAATATTCTACAACACTTGCCAATTTATTTTCTGCTCCTCTTCACTAGCTTCCAGCATGTTTCAGAACCAAGCAGTTAAGTTTCAGCAATAATTTCACATATAAATCTGATCAGATCACCATAAAATTTTTATATATTTATGGCAAAAGTTCAAGAACTTCAAAATGAAAACTGGATTTTCATGCTCTTTAGCTCCCTACACAAAGTACATTCTCTAAACACACTTATCATTAGAGAATCAACTTTGTTCTAAAAAATTACCATGTATATATACTATTTTCAAAAATCTTATGAACATTTTATATTTATTGAAGGCAAAATATTACAAGATCAAAGTGCTGTACATTTCAGTGTATTTCAAGGAAAGATGAATACTGTGATAAATTCCTTTCAAAAGCAAAAGCAAAATGAAAAATGCACTTATCTTTTTTACAAAATTCACTTTAAAGAACAAAATAGATGTAAAATAATAAAATAGATTCTACTTTACATAATAGTCACATTTTTATTATTTATGTATAAATATTGTTGATGACTAAATCTACATTATTTAAAAAGGAAGTGTCTGGTTAAAATTTACATGAAATTCTCAGTGTGTGATATGCAGTTGAAATTGAGAAGTATATAAAAAAAGTATAGAAGGAAAATTTGCAACCTAAATGAATTCCATCCATATTTTATTGCTATATATTTTATGCCATAGTTAAATATACTGTGCTATTTTGAGATACCAAATACATTTGGTAGACTAATAGAAACCATTGCAATGAATGAGTTCAATGTATCCACATCAACTTTTACTCCTTGAACTCAAAGGCTGACAATTAATATTTAGGCTATTTCTCTTTTTTTATATTTTATACAAAATTTGTCTTATATTTTACTGAAGTAAAGGAAAAAGTACAATTAAAACATTCAAAATATATGTTCCATACAGGGTACCGGGCCTTGTTTTCTACAATAAATCCTAATATTTTAAGACTTAGTATTAAAAAGTAATAAACAAAATGAACCATACAATTTTTGCATCAATTTGAAACTATTTTTCTTCAATTAATACCATTATAACAAGTCTAAATTCTAGAAGAAATATGACTTCATATATGTGTATTAACTACATACAAAACACATCCACCCACACCCTATTTTTAAGTTATGAGGTTTTAAATAAAAACACCTTTTATAAGAATTGAAGACTGGTTTCAATACTATTAAGATATTGGGGGAAAATGTTCTGAAAAATAAACAGACTACATTCACTCAATAAAATGCATAGTTCATATACTTATGATAACTATAAATCACAGGAGTAATTCTATGAACTTAATGCTACAATGCAATTAACTTATTGCTTCAGAAAAAAAGATTTGGAAAAGAATTCTTTCATGTAGCTCTTCAACACCAAGATTCAGCAAGATAGAAAGTTCTTCTACTCTGAAAACAAATCAGTGAAACACCTCATACCAAAACCCAATGACAGTATTTCAGGCCTCTAAGAATTACATCTTCAATAGAAAAATGTATATTTATTTTCACATTTTTTTGAAAATTAAAAATAAGTAAAAACAAAACAAAGTGGAAATTTTAAAAATGGCATGGTAAAGATTCCAAGTGTTTTCTCCTACAGAAAACAGTTATAAAGCATTACAGCTACCTGAAGGCAATGGGAAATACAAAAGACAGCCTGAAACTAGAATAAAATTTAACCTTAAAAGATTCCTACTGCATTGTGTAAAAAACTAAAAAGAAAAGATTTTGATATTGTTGCTTGGGAAACACCCTACTTCTAGAATTGGAGAACTGTGATCTTACTGGATTTAAGTGGTGGATATCACAATTGAGAGGAAAAGAACAAGAAATAGCAGAGAATGCTGGGGGTCAAATTGCCATGGACGACAGCAACCCAAATTCTGAGAATAATTTATCTCAGATCACTAACTGAAGGCTAAATATTGCAGATCCTAAGGAATTACAAAAATATCCGCAGCAGTTAGGGGTGGAGGAGGTTGAAGAGAATTCTCCTAACAGACAGGCCCACAAATGTTAGCAGGAGTGTCTTCCCCAAGTGCAATCAGTACTACCTCATGCCTTACACAAAATTAAATGAAATGGATTAAAGACTTGAAGGTAAGATCTGAAACATAAAAAAAAAAGTATAAAACAATACAAGCAACAAACTCCAAATAGAAGTTTCAGTGATGTTTGAGGAGACTCAACCCCAAATAGCAAGGAAAAATAAAGCAAAAATAGGCAAATAAAAGACTTCATAAACTAAAAAGCTCATATAGAAAGGCAAGAGAACATGGATAAGTGACCATTACCATTTATCCGGGAAATGCCAATTAAGCCCAAAATGCAACCTCATCTCATGCATGGAGAACAGCTGGTAATAAAATGATGAGAAACAAGTATTGATGAGGGTGTGAAGAATGAAACGAATCCTCACTTACTACTGGTAGAAATGTATACTGATAACCCCTATGAAAAACAGTGTGGTGGTTTCTTAAAATGTGAAAAACTAGGTATGCCACGTGACCCCGCAATTTCACTTCTCGGTATCTACCCAAAGAAAGCAAACTATGTCATTAAAGCACTATTTAAAATATGGAAATTATGGAAACATACAAAGTGCCCAAACAGAAGAGTGGATTAAGATGTGCCCTGGTGGCGCAGCAGGTTAAAGCACAGCACTAAGAAGCTAAAGCCACTACCGCATGAGTTCGAATCCCGCCTGCCCCGGAGGCAATCCACATGGTGAGGCAGACCTCTCCTGGCCCGTCCACTGCTCCCCTCAGCAGTGTACTTCGTCACTCTGCCTGTTCTGCTCCCCTCTCTGTATCTGGTGAATCCTCTCACCCTCCACATCTCTGGCCTGTACCTCAGTTCCATATGAATAAATATTTTAAAAAAAAGATGTGTATATACACACAGAGTACAATTCAGCCAATTTTTTTTTAATAAGGTGTAATTTTGCCACATGAAAACATGAATGGAACTGTAGGGGACTATAGTAAATGAAATTAAGTCAGAAAGAGAAAGAACAATACAGAATGACATCTCTGAAATGTGTAATATAAATAAAAAAAAAGGAATAGAATAAAAAAAGGACAAACCATAGAAATATGACTGTCAAATGAAGGCTAGCAATGTGGAAGGGTAGGAAGTAGGGGGCAGTTGGGGAGGCACCCAATAGACTGTGGAGAATAATTATGGTGTTTTGGTACTGTGTGTAGTATTGTAACACAGAGCTGAATGGTTGTAAACTTGTACCAATAAAATATATACACTGTTATGAACCAGCATCTCAATTTTAAAAATACAATAAAAAATAAAGTCATTATGTCTTGAAGTATCTTTATCAAAATTTGGGATTATCAGAATACATGGAAATTCAGAACACTAAAAGTGAAAGACTCATAGAGAGAATCCCTCAGCCCCAGTCTGAACTATAATGTCTTCCTATTTTTATATCTACCTTGTTTTCTTTTCATATGTCTTCTGTAAGATTCAGGTATTACTGCTATTTCTTTTTAACCACTATATTGTCTCTTTAACTGATGAATTCAATTATTTAAAACTTTGTGATTAATGTTATATTTGATTGCATTCTTATCTTTTAATTTGGGTTTCCTTAATATGATGCATCTTTTTGGTTCTTTTCTTCGTTTTTGTCTACTATTGGTTCTGTTTCTACTATCGGTTTTATCTTTATACTTTTGAAAATTATATACAATATTTCTGTATTTTTAGGTAGTACCCCTAAAATATTACCAACATATTTTTGTAACAACATCCAAAATGTTTAATTCCTCTGTTTCCCTCTCAAAAATTTTGTGATTATGCAGCTTATAACCGAACAGAAATAGTTACAGTAACAGTAGCTTTTCTTTGAAGCCCTGAAAAGATCCTTTCAAAAAAATTATTACAGTAACTTTGGTTTACAGCACCGCATATAATTTAAAAATATAAGACCACACCCTTCATGGTTTATTTGCATTTTCTAACAGTTTTAATACTTTAGAAAAAGGCGACAAGGTGACACCTTAGCAAAAGGTGTCATACCCTGCAGCAAAATTCCTTTAAAACTCTTACAAATTTTGTGATATCAATGGTCTCTAGGTTCTAATAGCCTCTCTGTTCACTTCTAAGACATGCCACTGTTAACTGCTCTGTTTCATGATGGTGATCATTTCACCTCTCACTCTCAGGTCTTTGAAAGTAAGTAAAAGGATGCCAAGTCAGACCTCAGTAGACTTGGTAGGTAGATCCTTTAACCCAAAACACTGCCCTTTTACAATGAGCAAATCAAGGAGATATTTTTTTTTCAATTTGATATCTGCTCTTAAATCATTTATTTTTAAATTTCTTTGAAACTTACATTTTTTTCTTGTATTTTACATAGTCTTTCAAACAACTTATTTTTTATCTATAGTTTCTCTTTTCAAAACACTTTAAATCTCTTTATAGCATAAGCTTATAGCCATTACCTAGTCTCCTGAAAAACTGAACTGGGATGCCAAGTTAACTCACTTTGGCAGTCTTTTGGTCTAACATCATACAATAACCACAAGATGACTTAAAAGTGGTTTTTATTAGTACAATTTTAAAGTTTTGCTAAGGTGTCACCTTGTTGCCTTTTTCTAAAGTATTAAAACTGTTAGAAAATGCAAGTAAACAAGTTATTTTGTATCTCCATTTCTATGTCAGTTAAACATTTGGATTCCAAGACAAGTTTGTTACAACTTCCATTTACTTGCATAGGTTCTCTGTGAGTATTGAAATTTCTTTCCAATCCTTCATATTTTATATATAATGGATCACTATAAATTCAAGTGGTTTTAATTTTTTTTTTTAGATTCCATTTTGGAATATTTATAAGATTGTTATGCATGTTATTGTTAAACTGTTCCAAAAAGTTATGTTTAATTTCATGCACTCTAACATACTCTGCATGTTTCATAAACTTATATATATTAACATAAATATTGTCTTTGCATGGCTCTCATCCACTGTAAACTAAATCCCTGCATTAGAACATTTCTTAACCATATCATTTAAGGTTGTAGCATGCACAATACTAAATAAATAAAATTTCAGAATTTCCTTTATCACAAGTGCCAGTTTATATATCTCTCTGTATGTATATCATATCACAATATATAAAACTTAAGGATAGAATAAGAATATAGGTATAAATTAATGATATTTTTATATGTAGTCAGAAAACTGTAATAGCTACATACTTAAAGCATAGACTTACCATTATTTTCCATATGAGCAAACAAAAATCAAAGAAATAAAATAATATTCCGATCAGCATTAACTTGTTAATAGGAAGAAAAGATTTCCAACTTAGAGGCATTTAGTTGTCATTTTCTCAGCATCACTGAGTCATCATTACAAATGAAAATATGTAATTATAATGTTTGTGCATGTAAACATACATGTATATGCATTGATTGAATATCTATAAATTGTTTATATTATATTTCAACAAATGTTCTGGGTAAGTATAAGTATCATCAAATAGGATTTTTTTATAACAGTTTATTTTTACATCATTTTGTTCATTTTTTTTCCATCTCAATTGTAATCCCCGCGGGTCTCCCATCACCAAGTCACCCGTGTGCCATCACCATAATCCCATGCCCTGCTCTCCCCACCCCCCCCATTTTTGATCCCATTCCCCACTCCACCCCCACAGAATGTCTCTGGTATATGGTTGTTCATTATTTTTGTTATTTTCTCGCCTGGTCCATTATACTGCTGCTATGAGTGAAACCATCTGGTATTTTTCTTTCTCTTTCTGGCTTATCTCACTAAGCATGATCTTTTCCAGCTCCATCCAAGTTGCTGCGAAAGATATGTGTTTCTCTTTTTTTTGTTTCTGAGTAATATTCCATTGTATATATGTACCACATCTTTTTAATCCAGTCATCTACTTTTGGGCATTTGCAAATAGGATTTTTTAAGGACAATTCACATTTATCTCACTTAGTCTAGCTTACTTAAATATACATTCAAGCAGGTTGCTTATTGTCACAGGGAAAGTAACAAAATAGTATTGATGTAAGTGTATATATAAAAGAATTTTAAAGTGAAATGTTTCTTTGGAAACCATGTGTACTTATATTTTCATGATTATATAAGTGCATTTAACAACATACAAAATACAGGACCACCTAATGCCTAAATGGAATTTAAATGCTCATATTAGAACTCTGTAAGGTGCATTTTGCTTCATATACTACAGACAAATTACTTGTGATGTCACCTTGCCCCAGGAGACAACATTGCTTTCTCCACAGTCACAAGATTTTGTTTTTAAATCCCCCCACTCTCTCTAGTTGTTAGTGGAGAACTTGAAAGGAATCTGTAATTTTTTTATGGTTGAGCAGTAGAACTATATTTTCTAAAGCAATAATTTTTAACTTTGAGCCAGAATAACTCTGAGAACCCTAAATAATTCACTTAGACACTCTGGCTATCTGAAAAGTGCCATAGACAGTAGAAAGTACCATTTTGTCTTACAGAATATATTGCATTGTTTTCTTTGCCATCGCTGAAGATGAACACCAAGAATGTTAAGGAAGGGGCACACATCAAAAAATTTTCAAGTTAGAATTTTTTCCCCCAGATCTCCATTTCATATGGCATAAAAATAGCTGGACAGGGCCCTCCCTGGTGGCGCAGCGGGTTAAAGCACAGCACTAAGAAGCAAAAGCCACTTGCGCATGAGTTCAATCCCCGCCTGCCCCAGAGGTGACCACGTGGCGTGGCAGACCTCTCCTGACCCGCCCGCTGCTCCCCTCAGCAGTGTACTTCGTCGATCTGCCTGTTCTGCTCCCCACTCTGTCTCTGGTGAAGCCTCTTGCCACCCCTGAACCTCTGACCTGTACCCCACTTCTGTATGTGCAAATAAATAAATCTAAAAAAAAAAAAATAGCTGGACAAAGTGGGCTTTCTCCCAGGACCACAAGGATAGTTCAACATCAGAAATCAATTAATGTAATCCATCACATCAACCAACAGAAAAATAAAAACCATATAATCATGTCAATAGATGTGGAGAAGGCATTCAACAAAGTTCAACATCCATTTATGCTTAAGGCCCTTGGAGAAAAGCTGAAAGCCTTTCTTTTGAGATGAGGGACAAGACAAGGGTTTCCATGATCGCCAGTACTCTTCAACATAACATTGGAAGTTCTAACCAGAGAAATAAGACAGGAAAAAGATATACAAGGAATCCAAATAGGGAAAGAAGTAAAACTATATATATAGAGAGAGTAGTTTATTTTTATATCATTTTGTGCATTTTTTCACCTCAGTTGTAATCCCTGTGGGCTTCCCATCACCAAATCACCCATGTGCCTTCACCATAGTCCAGTGCATTTCCCTCCCCCCACTGTTTTTGATCCCATTCTCCACTCTACCCCCATAAAATGTCTCTGGTATATAGCGGTTCATTATTATTGTTTTCTCACCTGGTCCATTATACTCCTGCTATGAATGAAACCATCCGGTATCTTTCCTTTTCTTTCTGGCTTATTTCACTAAGCATGATCTTCTCCAGAGATAATGGCACATCTTAAAACAACTAGCAACAACAAATGTTGGCAAGGATGTGGAGAAAAAGGGACTGTCCTGAACTGCTTGTGGGAATGCAAACTAGTACAACCATTATGGAAAACTATTTGGAGGTTTTTCAAACTGCTAAAAATGGAGCTTTTCATATGACTCAGCAATCCCTCTTCTAGATATCTATCCAAAAGATATAAAAACGCTGACTCAAAAAGATACCTTCACCCTCATGTTTACTGCTGCTCTATTACAACAGGTAAGACATGGAATCAACTCAAATGCCCAAAAGTAGATGACTGGATTAAAAAGATGTGGTACATATACTCAATAGAATATTATTCAGCAATCAAAAAAGATAAACACATGCCTTGTGCAGCAACATGGATGGAGCTGGAAGAGATCAAGCTTAGTGAAATAAACCATAAAGAAAAGGAAAAATACTAGATGGTTTCATTCATAGTAGGAGTATAAAGGACCAGGGGAGAAAATAATAATGAACAACTATATATCAGAGACATTTTACAGAGGTAGAGTGGGGAATAGGATCAAAAACTATGGGAAGAGGGGGAAGTGCACTGGACTATGGTGATGGTACATGGGTGATTTGGTGATGAGAAGCCCATGAAGATTATAACTGAGATGGAAAAAGGCATTAAATGATGTAAAAATAAACTACTATGTTATTAGAAAAAATATGTGGACACTACAAATCCAAATGTGATTGTCACTGTCTTATTACAAATCATTCTGATTTTATTTTTATTTTATTGCCCAGAATGCCATTTCTAAAATGTCATTATTGTATTTACACCAAGCAAGTGGTTAGGAAATGCCATCTACTGCTTGCTTTACTTTCTAAGCTGAAGCTTCTATGATGCCCTTTCATAGAACAAATAAAAATTAAAATAAAATACATGGGAAAAGAAGCTAAATGTTACTTTAATGAATGGAATATTTATGTTTAGTACAGTCAACATTTACTTTTTGTTTTCAGAATCCCAAATATCACAAATAGACTCCTGTAGCAAGTTGTGTTTTAACTGTATACAGAGATGTGGACTTGTGAGTTTTAACATTTCACTTCAAGAGAAAGCAGACTAGTCAGTAGCTCAAGTTTTGTTCTTTTGAAGCAATCAATAATAGACTTGCCAGTTTACAAAATGTGCACATATGAGTAGTGTATCAACATTGTTAAATAAAAGGTTACTGCATTAAATAAGATGACCTTGCTACCTTTTAGTTGCAGTCTTAGAGAGCAAACTTGTTTTAATTAGCAGTCAGCAAGCAGACTGTAACTTCACTGAAGGAGCATTGAAGAATCACTGCCTATTAACAACCCAGCGGTAAGTAAGCCAGCACAAATACTTATAACCAAATAGTGTGCATTTCAGGAGTGGAGAGGATTAGCTATTGGGCACACAACACAGTGGAGGAAATTGCTTGATTCCCAGTACTGCTGGGTACCAGGAGGCAATCACTGTGCCTCCAGCCCATTAACAGCATTCAGAGTGTTGCTTCCCATAGAAGGGGTTATTGGCTAACCACTGGGTGACCAATTAAATGCTATGAATAAGTCCCAAACCCAGCAGCATGGGGCCTGTTTGTGGCACAGTGGTATCATTACTAAAGTGAAAAACTTGATGAGAAAGGAACATATTTAATTATAGAACTATACAAATGGCTAATTAGGACCATAAAGTGAAATGAATGACTTTCCAGTGGATTTTTGAATGTTACTGATAACTGCTCAGCTTCTTTGGAGACCATGAAAGTGATCTACAGCCAGAGCTAGCATGTCATGGTAATGGATGGATCTTCATTAGAGGAAGCTTTTTTGACCTGGTTGCTCAGGTAGCATGGGTTCTAAAGACAATCCTTGATTCCTTTCACTGCAAGGGTTCCTTTACTCTAACCCCCTGGTCTCTCATGAGTTCCGCTTCTTTTCACAATAATTCTTATGGGTTTAAATGCACAAACATTATCTGCAATAGTCACACCCTATCAATTGGAAACTGAATCACAAAAGGGTGTCACTAGTTTGTGAGAAATACTGATTCATGCTTAATTTAGGCGTTTACACTTGGATTAACCCAAAATCTGCTATTATACTTTGCCAGTCCAGGCATCTCAGTTGCTAAAAAGTTAGGGGGCCTTTAAATGGAAAAAAAAAATAGAATTAAAAGTTGTGTCTAGCTAGTGTCAAGGTTCAATTAAAAAAAAAAAGAAACAATGGAAATTGATGTGGAACTATGGAAACAGAAATAAATATGATCGGTTTCCAGCCATCAACTTTGGAACAAGCATTTATTTTCAGTTGTGTGTTTGTTGCTAATTTGGTAAGTACGAGTTTCATAAAGCCGATTTTGTTTTTATTTACCAAACATCTGATAAGGACCTCTTCTATGTAAATAACTATATTAAAGATGTGAGAAAACATAGACATTGTTTTCAGAGTAAGAAATATTGGATATCGGCCATTGGATATTGGATTAACTGCTTCTAGTCAGGTAAGTATTCAAGACACTTATTGACTGTCACTTAATATTAATGTTTACCTTTGTATCTATTTTTACATTTTGATAGCATTTTATAATATTTTGATAGCATTTTTTTCAAACTAAACAATTGCAGTAATAAATGTAATGAAAAGTAAGATTTCATTATCCCAATCTCTTTCTCCAAAGTTTGTTAGTCACTATTACACTGTTAATAGTTTAGGGGACAGAGGGACCCAATGAACTAAGGTGGAAGATTACATATATTTGGTATTTTAATAGATAGATGAAAAGTTTGAATCTATTAATTGAAGATCATATGTAGTGTTGTAAACAAATGTTATACCTCAATAAAAAAAATACAAAAGAACCCATGTTATGTGACTTTTATTTAAAATATATTTAATTAAAAAAAATGTTTAATGAACCCCTTACTGTTAATCAAGGTTTGGTAGAAAATACCGATACTGATTGGTTCTAACTAATCTAGCTGAGATTTTAAATGATAATATTATAATATCTCTATATTTAGAAATATACTTTGTATTCCTAGATGATTTCATTCAGCAGTAAAGAATAAGATATATATGTACCAATTCTGATTCCCTAAATGTTGGAAATGAAGAAGTATTAGAATATTGATTAGATCTATCTCCACTGATCACAAAAATACTTGCCCTGAACCTACTGGCTGATTGCTTAATCAGAATTCATATAAATATTATTTTGTTTTTTAACATAATCACTAAAATGAGGTGAAGAATTCTAAAGTTAGCAGGGACCTCTTAAGATCACTGGCATGGTCCACTCTCTGCTGATGGGCTACACTTTACCCATCCACAGAATCTATGGCTACTTACATTCAAAACATTCCCAAAGCAAAGCCCGTTATCTTTCTTTCAGAATGATTTCCACTTGCTTACACCTGTGGCCAAAAGTAAATTCCTCCTCTTAATCACAAATCTCTTGCTAATATTTAAGATTTGTCTACATCTGCCCTTTTATTAACCAGAGACTCCAGAAGACATTCTGACTAGTTAAAAGGAGGTATGCATAAACATTAAAAATTCTTTAAAATTTTCTGGTTCTCTAAAACTTACTTTTAACATAATTGCTACTTTTCTTTTTTCCTCAACATATCTTTCCTTCAAGCTGCAAATGTCAAAACACAGGATGTGAAAATACTAAATATGAATTAGCTAAACGCTGATGTTTACTATTATTTTTTAAATCATATTACACTTTAATTGTATTAAAGTGTTTTGCATGGTACATTTATATAACACTTTTATTCAATGATTCTTATGATTGTTTCTGTTGCTAAATATATTGAATTTACCCTTATAAAACTTTTTTCTATCATGCTTTAGATGTCACTTTAAATTTCTCTACTTCAGTTAATGTAATAACTCTGCCAAAATTCCTTTAATTATAAAAAGAGAATTTCAACTTAATTTTTTTGTGGCACAAGTAAGAATATTAAAAATGAACCAATTATTTTTATTAAAGCTTTACTTAAAGTTTCACAACAATATGGGAAAAAATAAGGGTGAGCCAAGTATCACTGTTTCTATGAGGTATATTTATTATTTCCCAAAGGAATTCAGTCTGGATTACTAAGGATTCACATCATACTTAGTATTTCTGAATGTACACTTAAGAGGTGATGAAGAAAAGATTATCCCTCTCAACAACAGCAGTAATTTTATCTATTTGTTTGCCTAAATTCCATATTACAGGCAGCTATCTGTATTATTTCTGTTTTTCTCTCTCTTTTTTGACAATACTTAAATCTTAGCCAATTCTCCTTTCACTCTCCTTTCTCTTTTCCTTACTAAATTTACTCTCATCTCTTCTAGTTAATATAAACACAGGTCACCTAAAACTGATTCAGAACTCATCAAACAAAATGACCCAGAGAAGGCAGAAAAGGGGAAAGTCTTTTGGTCTTATATTTAATGTACTTTATTCAGTTAGAGTTGTATACTTTTATTGTTACTCTAGGGAACATAATCCAACCATAAAGTTGGTAACAGAAGACTACAGTACAATAAAGATAAATATTTACGACTTGTAAATGACCAAAAAGTGATCAATTTTAGGGTAAAATAATTAAAAGAAAAATCATAGTAAATATATTTCAGCAGTACAGTGTCAGGCCAAATGTGTCCATTAACAAATAAATAGACAAACTGTACTATAGTTCTACAGTAATATTGCTTAGCAATACTTAAAACAGATATATGTATATTAATGCACACATGGAATTACTAGAAAAGTAAATTACAGAATGAAATTAACAGAGTATTGAGATTAATATACAGAATTATAGGTAATACTCAAATTTGACTTAATCTTTCAGAGTCAATAGACAGCTTTAAATATGGTCAGTTCCACATTCACTGTATGTATAAAATATAACAGCTGCTTAATGGAAATGTTAATCCTAAAATTGAGACAATATTTTAAAATAGTTTCCTTTAGATCACATTTAAAATTGTTTTATCAATTTACAACAATGTCAACAAATATGTTCCATAGAAATAAGGATACCTTTGTGTCTTTGGTACATTTTGTATAAAATGATTTCTTTTAATTCCTTGCTATTTGGCAAAGCACAATTTAGAAAAATATTGGTTAAAAGTGGTGGGATAAGATGTGGTAGTATTTGGTCAATGAAGAGAAAAAAACAATATAGTTCACATAGGCAGCAGATGGCTAATGTTACAGTTCAATATAAGACACATTTTAATGCTTCTTGAGTACTTGTTAGTTTTTATATCCACTGGGCAATCAACTAGATTTGATGGGTGTTAAGATCATTAAGTTCTTATTGCCTTACAATTGACTGAGATAAAGCTAGTCTATATTATCTGTATCATTACGTAATCTAAATTATTCCATGCTGCTCACAATGAGCTTAAACAAATTTACATCCTTTTTGAAAAATAGCAGGATTTAAAATACCTTAATCTCATGCAAATGAATAACTGTAAGCATCACTATATATTTTTTCATAAAATAATCTAGGTCTTACTGTTTTGAGACCAAAAAATATCAGGGTATGTTAGTTTGCACCCTCCAAGAAAAATATGCTAACACTGGAGTAGATGTGCCTTAGATTTAATGGAAGAAACAAGTCTTAAGGAAAAATAGCAGAGTCAGGGAACACAAAATGAGCCTTCTGAATAACGCAGCTGTAACACTGGTACAGGTAAGGCAAGGGCTGACAGGTAAGAGTTTTTAGGCAGCTAGACAGTTTTGGTCAAGCCAAGGGAGAATCCTACAGTTAAAGTCCATAGCTACATAAACCCCTTATGTTCCCTGCATTAGTATTCGCACTATGCTTATCTACTAGCTAGGAGCAGCACATGGAAAGTAGATCCTTACTGAAAATGCACTCACAGATTAAAGAACAGCAAGAGGAGCCATCAGGTAATTATGCTCCTTGCAGCAGGAAATACACCATCACAGTACGTTTGTCATATATGAGGGAATAAAACACTCCGTGTGATTTACAACAAATAGTAAAATATGTTCAGTCTAAATAACACTACCTGTGTGGTAAAATAAACTTCTGAAGAGAAATTTAAATGGCTTCCATTTGGTAGTCTTGAAAATCTACAAGAAAATCTTCTCTGAAATAATCCTACTTTACTCAACTTTTCATTAAATTCTAGGGAAGAAAATTATTAATCATAAAATTGCAAAGCACACAAGTGAGCCAAAAGCCATGAATGTAAGCCTGGAGTAAGAATAAGTCGTAAGTATCCACACAAACAGATCACCAAAGAAAAAAATTTCTTTGAAACTGTCAAAGAGAAATGAGATCTCAATGACAAAGAATGGGAATCTAACATAGATGACTAATTTCTCAATAATAATAGTTAAAACCAGAAATCAGTTGAAAAATTGTTTCCATGTGTTTAAATATTTGAGAATGCACAATTCTAGAATCTAGTATATAGACCAAAACAGTATTTCAGTAAAGTATAAAGGATATACTTTAGGTCAGGATTATGAAGCCTGATGGAAATAGTTTTTGAGTAAAGATTTGGCTTATACAGAGTAAACCTGCATAAAAAAATGGCTATAATAAAAAATAACAATTATACATATATGCATATATAATTATATAAAGGGTAAAACTTGAAATATACTTAAGAAGGTAGCATATATTAATACTTAGTATAAAAGGGACTGACAGGTATTAAAGTATTTTAAGGTCATTGGTTTTTAAGAAGAGCATACAGACATTAAATTTAGATGTCATTTATGGGTATAAATGTATAAGTGAAAAATTAACTAAATTGTAAATTGATGGCATGCAGTAATTTACTTCCAGACATGAAGGGAAAAAAATGAAATGGGGAAAAGTAAGTAAAGTAAAGTAAGTAAAGTAAATAAATCAATAGATTTATTAAAGGAAGAAACAGAAAAAAATTATTAGTTGAAAGCTTGAAAGATAGGACAACCAATCAAATTATCAATTATAATAATAATTTTTCAATAAAAATAGATTTTTCAGAGCTTTAGAATTTAAAAAATTCTTGTCATATGTAATGTACTCTATTGATATCTAAAATTCAAGGAAAGTAAAGTTTAAAATTTGAAGGATTGGAAATATACAGGAAATAACTATCCAAAAAAAAGTTCCTATAGTTCTATTATCAATATCATTAGAAAAAAAATACAACTTAAGGTAAAAACCAATACTGAAGATTAAAAGTAATATATAGAGGTAAAAGTAGAAATTCACCAGGATAACATAAGCTTATTAGGAGCTTATCATTATCAAATAATAGCTTCAAATGGTATTATGACAACTATAACATAACTACAAATACAACCAATCATATTTCTTGATGATATTTTAAACATCTCTCAGTAAACCACAGATGATGTAAGTTTAAATTCCATAGTGATATAATTTGAAGCACACAGTTCAAAAGCTATATGTAACAAAAATGATAAGCTCTGCACTAATCAATTGAAAAATAAGCATTCACTTCATCTTAATGTACAAAATTTGCAAAAATTAACCAAATACTAAAACTTACTACTATCAACAAATATTATAGTCTTTAAATTAGCCAAAAAAAAGATTATTAAAGATTATTTAAGTACATTTAATTAAAAAAAAAGATAACCTGGAAAGTATAAATAAGTTCAGGTAATTATTATGCTATTTATAAATTTATAAGAGATACTTCCAAGCAAACCACAGGTCAAAGGAAAATTATAATTACAATTAAAATTTACAACTATTTAACTGAGAAAAGTGAATTTGTGTCAATACTTGTATGAGGATGAAGTTTATGGTAAATTTTGCAATTTTATGCTCTCTATTGTATATGTAAATGCTTACAGTAGGAAAGGTCAATGCAAAGTTAATGTAAGCACCAACCAAGTTGTACTTTAAGCCTTCTCATATTTAAGTATATATGGATTCCTGATCATCTAAGCCATAGGATCAAAATGAAGGAAAGTAGTTAACCACATTCAGCTTTTTGGGCATAACTACAAATTAAATAAAATTTAATTTAATTTCAAATATGGTTCCTTAACAGTAATTGAGAAATCAAGTTCTACTCCATCATCACTGACATCTTGATTTTAGCTCTCTAATTTCTTTTCTATCCAAAAAGCTTTGTAAACAAAACCATGCCTTCTTTGTTTAATAATACAGTAATATATTTGGTAGCTCTTAGCCTAACATTGTTTAGATTTATGTTTGCTAAGCATTGATATAAGTATAAAGTGGAAAAGATAAGACAAAAATAAATAACACTATTCACTAGGATAAGTCTACTTATATGTGGTTTTAAGGTGTGTTAGGCCCCTGAACTGTGCTGAAAAGTTACCTAGGAAACATGGAGTTACCAGAAAACACCAAGCCTTGTTAGACAGAGGTAAATTTGTAAGAGAGAGAAATGAGGTCTATATTTAAGACTTTGCAGACCTTTCGTTTGGTGCCTAAATGTCTTTTGCTTTTCATACATTGACTAGAGATGTTTGTGATCTATGCTCTTGACCTTTTCTATTTATTGAGTCTGCCCTCACTCCAAACACCTGACGATATGACTCTAGTTCTTAAGTGTTAATCCCTTTTGAAAGTTCTGGTTTACTTTTCTTAACTTGTATTCTCACATTAGGCTGCTTAATTTAGCAGGAAGAGTTTAACTCTCTTACTCTGAAAATTAATAATACTGAAATTACTGTTGCATTTATTATTACTACTTATTTAAAGTACAGGTTTCTCTAATCTTGTCAAATTGCTTCTACCCACTGGTAATGATTCTCTACTTGAATTCCACAGGCCACTATAATTTTACAAGTAAGCATAGCAACAAACCCAATATTTCACAACAAATTTCCTTATCAAAGCCTAGATTCTAAGCTAAACCAATAATGATTCTTCACTGTAATATAATAAATAGGATTCTAGACATTAATTTGCTAATAGTGCTTTCCTATTTATAGACCCAGCTCATTTGTTTTATTTTCATGACAAACAGCAAGAGATGCCAAAATATTTTGGTTCCATATTCACTAAAGTTAATATTTTACAAGTTGAAGAAAGATACTAGAATTACCTTTGAGTAATAAAACAGATTTTCCCCATTCTTTCATATACTTTAACATGTCTCCATATACAACACTTTTATTGCTTGGAGAAAAATTAAAATAATCTCAAGTTTTTAAAAGATGAAAAAAATACATGGTTGATTTTCAAATAATATCTGTATATCAATATAACTCTTTGTTTCAATGTTACCTTTTAAAAAAGGGTTCCACCAGGAGAAAAAAGGCTTAATATTAGAAATATGGTAGAAATTTCTATGCAGATGTGATTCTAAAGTTAGTAAGTTTGCTACATTTTATTTTGAAACATCACAAATTTGTCAGAATCCTTTTTGTAGCAGGTTGCCCTGGAATGGCATTTCTTAATTCAGTACTTTTGCATTATTATACTATTTTTAAAAATCTCTCCACCTTATAAGAACCTCTTTCAATGGAAATGGTTTCCTAAATACATTTGATTTACTCACTTCAATGTACCTATATTACAGTACAGGGAGAGAGGCACCCCTGAGCCCTCAAACCTTCCTGCTCTAAATAGTTTCTACCATCTGCCACTTCAAAACATAAGAGCTTTAGTGGAAAGGAACTTTAATACAATTAGTGCGCAATACAGAAAAGACAAAGAACATAGTTTCTAAATCAAATACCCAAAGTTACCCATGCCCTTGCGTTAAAGTCCACTCAAAAGGGATTGGCCCAAAGCAAGGCCAGAAAGCCTGCTACAAGCCTAAAGCACCCTCTGGCTGGGTCAGAAATGGCTAGACAAGTTTGGGACGAGAAGAGCAAAATCAAAATCAAGATAAACACCGCCATAGTGAACCTCACAGCGGATCTCTCATCAACATCTGTTTCAACCAGTCCAGGACCAAGAAACAAGCACAGTTTCTTCACATGTCTCTCTGGTCCATTAACCTCCCTCAGGTCACCTTCTGGTGCTCCATTCATCTTCCTTCTGCCTCAGACTTCTCTCCAGATGCCTGTCTTCTCTGCTCAGCTCCACCCTCCTTCTGGGAGGGGCAGGCAACCTAAAATCTCCCCTTTTGCTGGGTCCACCCTGTTATTCCTACAGATGTCTCTCATAGGGTGTTATCTTTTATTAGTCACTAATCCAAAATTTCACCTTCCCCTTAAAATACAACAGATACAAAAACAGGGAATGTTCTCCAGCGCTAACAATGTGTTCAATAAACTTTCTTACTCTTAGTAATTCACTGACATCCTTTTTCCAAGCAAAATATAAATTGTTAAACCTAAAAAGGGCAAATTCTGTAAACCTTAATGGAAACAATGGTATATGATAAAACCTACAGAAACATATTCAGATAGAATTACTAATCAAAGTAAAAGAAAATGTTCTATTTTGTATATCCTTAAATATGATACACTGAGCTATGTGCTATGAATTATTTAGAAAAAAAGTATTTCATGTTCACTGGTTCAAAAATGACAATAGCAAACCAGTATTGTCCTTCTAGATATGCATATGATTATTCTGTGCTCTCTACATTTTTATGAAACCTACTATGTCAAACTATGTTTGGAAGCTTTTTCAGTTTTCAATAAGTACACATTTCTCAAAATTCAGCAGGAAACAGAAGCAAAAGTAAGGTATGAGCAGGAGAAAAGAGAAAACGTAATTCAGGGCACAGATGCCCCAGGAAACTAAGCTTTAGAATGGGGAATAAAGAGATCATCCATGGAAGAAAAGGGAAGAAGCCAATGAGATATTTGTCCTTAAGACACCAACCAAATAAAGTTCTCTCCAAGACTCTGAGCCACACACCAGCTTCCATCTTCAATTTTTAGGCATCAGATTTGGGACACTTTCTCTTTTATATATGATGTTATCAGATGGTATGGGCTGAAATATATATATGCAAAATTCTTAAGTTAAAGTCCTAACTCCAGTACCTCAGAATGTAACTGTATTTGGAAATATGATCTTTGGGGAGAAAAAGACAATTGTGCTAAAACGTCATTAGGGTGAGTATTTACCCAATATGACTTGGGATCCCATAGAAGTAAATCTGAACACAAATTTTTACAAAAGCAAGATATCTAAAAAGAGGAAGAAGATAGACATCTACAATCTAAAGGACAGATCCTTCCCTCATGACTCTCAGAAGAAACCAACCCTGCCAAACACACACCTTGATGCTGAACTTCTAGCCTCCAGAACTGTAAGAAAATAAAGTTTTGCTGTTTTAAGCCACTTAATTGAGACAGCCCTGGAAAACAAATATATAGAATCTTTTAAATTAATTAAAATTTGTATGTCATAAGTTGTATGTCCAAGAGGATCCAGTTGTCAGATTCCTTAATGTTTGGAAGTGGCAGGATTAAGTTTGGAGTCTAGATGCACTGAGTAGTTTGGGGCAGAAGGCAAGATTCTGCCCCCACATGGACAAATACTATATGACATCTGCTATGTGAATATGAGAATGAAAGCTGCCCAGGGGATAACAAAAATAAACCAGAAGGTTCACCATATGTTCCTGTTACAGATCAAGGAAAGGCATGTTCTGTAAGACCCAAAAGGGGCACATCTTAGTGAGCTAGCCTTCATGTGTTCCCATCATTGGGTCATATTGAAATGCATTTCTCAATTTAAACTAAGGTTAGGTCTTGGGAAATGACTAGTTATTCCAACTAAATTTAAACCTTGTGAGTTTTCTTTTAAAAATGAGAAAAAGCATACCAGCCTGCATTCTACCAATCTGAAGAAAATGGTGGTTCTATTTTTGTTGTTGTTGTTTTACACTGAAATCTATAGAATATGAAACAAATATATGCTCATTAAATGAAGCAAAAGGTCACTGATTATATTCTATGGAGACAAACATGGATATAAACCATTAATCACCCAGTTTTCCAACTCTGTCATTATAGAAATACTGACCAGGAGGTCTTCCCAACACATTGTTTTGACTACAATTTTTCGAAGGTAAAACATAGGACAATATAAAGGTGACATTTCAGTCATTTTTTGAAGAGATTTTCTAGATTCAATATATAAAAACAGAGGGATAACCACTTAAATTTTTATTTAGATAAACTATATATTTTTGTATATTTATGATCTATGAATACTAATTTTTAAAGAGTCCCTGTTAATCTAATTCAAATTTATTTGGGCATATATAATTTATCTTGTTTCTCTATGCATAACCTGTATTTTGACTCAAAAGATAATAGTCTTGTTTCCCTATTATATTTGCTGAAGTTTTCTAGTTTACATTAAAATCTGTAAAGACATTACATAAACATGTAATTTTACCATTTTATCTCACATCACCTGATTATCACATAGATCTTATATGACTGTCAATGAAACCCTGAACCATGGGTACTTGATGAGCATTTGAAATAGTGTTGCTTTAAAATGAAATCCTTTTTGTTGCTAAAGGCATTAATTTTTCTTCACATTATTCCAACACTATGTCAACTAAACATAATAATATTGATGTAAGGCATATTAAAATATTAGAGTCATATTTTATAATTATAGATTTTAGGATTCTGAAAGGAAGTTACATTATCAAACTTCCCACTAATCAGAAATGATAAATGTCTCATACAGCCAGCCACCGGTTCTCAATTTTGAATTTTCTTTAATTTTGCCCACATATGGATCTCCCCATTGAAGGGCAACTTTATTCGAACTTAAAATAATGCAATATACACTTCTGTTCTTAAAGTGAGCTCTATGCACATGGGTATGTTTTTTGTTTGTTTAATTGTTTTTTGCCATTATATGTTATTTTGTATTTTTCAAATTTTCTATAGTAAATGAACTGAAGTTAGAAAAAAATTTTAAATTTATCTCTTAAATTAAAATGAATAAATCTATTCAGTATATCAAGTCATAATATATATGTTATGTAGCATCTTATTACTTTTTTAATTTATGACCTCTGGAAGAAACAGGCAAATTAATTATCTTTTTCAAGTAATGATATTTTTAAAATAATTTAAAACCATAGTTATAATTTTTTCCTTTATCTTCTTCAAAATGAATACTCTTAGAATCTTCTTCTTCTTTTTTATTTTTTTTAGTCAGCAATTACACATTTCAACTATTCTGGACATCCAAATTTCTCTTAAAACATAATGACCAGAACTGATTGTAGTTTTCTACTGTGCTCTAAGTAGTGAAAAATAGCAAAGAGCTGTTTGCTTCTCTATCAAATAACACAAATTAGTACCATTTACTTTCTATCTTCATGTTGTTTTTGAATAGTGGCAAGTTAACCAAGAAAATAATTGTTGTTTTAGTCTTTATCATCGACTCTGCTATGTGAAAACCTCTCTCCTATTCCTTAATAGTATGTGAAACCAGAAACCACAACTTTTTGGTCAGATACAATTCTTAAAATGAGTAATCCATTCAGATTAAAAATTTCTAATTTCTGGTTCAAAATTCTATCTCTCTCTCCCCAATGCTGAAGAAGGGAAGACAGGAATTAGAGCTATTTTCTCGTTTAGTTCTGTTTCTCTGGTCAATACCCGTCTCCATGGTTCATCCTGAGAAGCATCTTGAACAGCTGCTTGACTCTTGACTTGGGAGATTCAGCTTTGGTTTATGCTCTCCCTTATCTTAACAACCCAATAACTCCCTCCATGAGCAGTAGACACTATGACCCTTACTGTTGAGGTCCTGTCAAATGGTTTATTGGCTGGAAGGCAGCAGGACATTTTTAAGAACACCTCCCTTCTCAATTATCCATTCAGCTTAGAAACTCAGCATCCCTCATTGTACCAAATCTTGGGAGTACCAGTTTCTCTACTGCTCCACCCTGTTTGTGACATATGATATTTCCTTTTTCTTTTCTTCATACCGGAGCAGCAAACATCAAGAGTTTTTCTACCAAGGAAGAAGCTCAACCAATAAACAGCACACCAATCTTATAAGCTATCTGGACTATCTCCCTGAAATACATGCTTCATTGATGGAAACCTTGGCTGTCCTGATTTTAACATTGTGTCTACTTATGACTCTAAGATAAAAAAAAAAAAAAGTCCTCTCAGTACCTTATTATGTAATTCAAACACACTTTTAAATACTTCACAATAGGGACTTATGTGAGTGTTTTATAAGTATGTATGCCAAAATCACATAAAATATGCATCAGGGCACAATCATTCCTAGATTACTTATGGAACATTCTCTACCTCCTCAATGGTCATCATATGTTAATTTCTAGATTTTGGAATTAAATTTTCACACATATGATTAATCTTTTAGTTATGTTTTTAAACTATCTTACATAGCTTAAGGAAACAAATAAAGATTGAGAACCACTTGAAAACATAAAGCATGCTTGGAAATATATTCCACAAAGACCCTGTCTTTCAACCTTTTTCCACTTCAAAACTAATTTCCCTAAATGTAAGGTTCTTTTAGATAGATAAATATATACACACACACACACACACACAATTCTTGTATATATATTGTATATATTGTGTATACATAGTGTATATATATAATATATATATATAATTGTGCATGTGTATCTATACACATGCACACACACATATATATATATACACACACACACAATTCTTACTAAGTATCCATAAAAGATCTATGGGGTAGACCCTCCCTGGTGGCGCAGCAGGTTAAAGCACAGTACTAAGAACCTTAAGCCACTTCCGCATGAGTTCGATTCCCTCCTGCCCTGGAGGAGACCCACATGGCGTGGCAGACCTCTCCTGACCCGCCCGTTGCTCCCCTCAGCAGTGTACTTCGTAGATCTGCCTGCTCTGCTCCCTGCTCTGTCTCTGGTGAATCCTCTCACCCTCCGCATCGCTGGCCTGTACCCCAGTTCTGTATGAATAAATAAAATCTTAAAAAAATCTATGGGGTAAATATTGTTACTATTGTCAGTTTACACAAAATGAAATGAGCCTTAGAAAGCTTAAAAGGTACAGATATTGAATGTACAACTGTCAGAAATACCATGTTTATCTGTCTGACTTAAAAGCCCAAACCATTGCAAATTATCTAAGCTCAGAGACCCCACTGACATTTTCCAGAAAACAGAAGAAAGGACAGATGTTAGAGGAGGAAGATAAGAGCCAATCCTACCAAAGTTGATGGGGAACATTTGATTTCTGAAGCTCTTCAGTAATACGGATGAGGATACTTGGTGACTTCTATTAGTATAATATTACGGATACTATAATTCAGTTATAACACATATTAAATTTAGTTTGTATATCTGGATAGAAACTCCAATTGCTAAGTTCAAAATCAGTTTCAAATAATGGACTTGTAAATGAATTCATAGAATAGAATCCATTCCAAATTTGGGATCAACTTTCATTTCTATTAATTCTTTTGTGTAAGTTACACAAAGCTTGTATTATGTCCATGTATGTGCCTGAATATAGGGGGGGAAATACAGATTCTAAGTAACGTGAATTACATTTTTTTTTTAAATATCAAGTGTGTGGGTTCTGAAATCATAGAATCAAGCTGTAAGTCAACCAAAATTTGCTCTGTGAGCTTGGATAAATTCCTGCAATTCTGTTTTAGCAAGCAGTTCTTTTTCTTAAGAGCTTTGTGAAGAGTAACTATAGAGAGAAGTAGATATTGTTATAATTTACATTAAATTCTATCATTATCATTAAAAATACTTAATATATTCTGTATCAGCATTATTGCTGCTGTTGCTGCCATTGTTACTTTCTGAGATAACTAATGAACCACAAATGCAGATATTTGTATCTGTTCCCTGGTTTTTAAAGTGTTTGTTGTATTGTAGAACTATTAAAATTCAGATGCCACTTGCTTCATATACAAAGCAATTGAGAGATAAGTAAATCAATAAGTTAAAAATATCTACAATAAAGTATATACCCAAAATTAACTTTAAAATGAATACCTGACACTTAAAATAATGTTGTAATACAATTTTACTTCAACAAAAGTATAAAGAAATGCATACTATCCCAGTATCTTGAAGATACAACTTGCTTTTTAGCTTTACTCTTCATCTTTTGAGAGGTTGAGAAACACTGCACCTGCAAATCCTCCATCATTTCCTGTCTCTTATTTAAATAAACTACCTAAGGATATGCCTGCTAAATATTATCATTTTATTAAGAATATTAGGAAATTTATATCAAAATACAAATTCAAGGTTATATTTGAAACACTTAAGTTATTGAATTTGGTAGATGGTGAAATTTAGATTTCTATCATATTTGTTCAAACACACATCAAATAGTATTAAGAAAGGTGTTTTAAAGCAAAAACTATGATTACTTTTTCACTTTAAGAAAAAACAAATGAAGTTGAAATTCTGCATCCTAGATCATAAGAAAACATTTCTTGCTACTTTATTTTAAAGAGAAATTTTTCTAGTTATCTGAACTACAACCAGGAAAACAACAGTGTAGACATATTATACATATATGTACTATATATAGATATGTTATTTGACAAGAGTGGTGTATTGAGTAATATTTTCATTGTTTTCCTTACTTAATTATTGTAACCTATACCTTATTCTTATATGATCCTCCAATTCCTCATAGTGATTTAATAGAATATTATTGATGACTGCCAGGAGCTTACTTGAATAACTTGTAACATTTTATAAATAGATACTGTCTACTGTCATATGAAAACTGATTACCCAAATCTGTTTTCAATTACAACATTCCATCTGCCATTTAAATGGAAAGTAGCGATCATTGGTACATCAATCCTTAGTATATTTCAATAAATGTAAAGGCAACATCTTCAGATGATATATTGGAATAGAAAAGCCAGTAATCCCGTCCAAAAATGGTCCAAAGAGCTAAAAGGACATTTCTCCAAAGAGGGAATGCAAATGGCTACCAGACACATGAAAAAATAGTCAATATCACTCACAATAAAGGAAATGCAAATCAAACCCACAATGAGATGCTATCTCACACCAGTAAGAATGGCACATATTAGAAAAACAAGCAACATAAATGTTGGCAAGGATGTGGAGAAAAAGGAAACTTCTACATTGTTAGTAGGAATTCAAACTGGTCCAACCACTATGGAAAGCTGTTTGAAGGTTTCTTAAACTGCTAAAAATGCATTTGTACTCCTAGGTATCTACAAAAGGACATAAAAACATTAATTCAAAAGGACACCTGTACCCCTGTGTTTAGTACAGCACTATTTAGAGAAGGTAAGCTAGAGAAGCAACTCAAATGTCTAAAAACAGATGACTAGACAAGAAGATGTGGTACATGTACACAGTGGACTACTACTCAGCATCAAAAAAAATATAAACTCAGGCCATTTGTGGCAACATAGATGGACCCAAAAGGATCATGTTTAGTGAAACAACCCAAAAAGAAAAAGAAAATACCAGATGGTTTCACTTATAGGAGGAATGTAAGGAACTAGGGGGAAAAACAAATATAATAAAAATAAAAATCAACAAACAATTATAAACCAGGACAAGGGTAGAGGATAAAAACAGGGGTGGGAAGAGCACAAGGGACTATGGGCATATGGGTGAATTAGTTGCAGGAATTCCACAGATGTTACAACCAAGATGAAAGAGCATTCATTGCACAAAAATGAAGAATGGTGTAAAAATATACTAAATTAAAAAAAAAAGATTTTGCATGTGATAGCCATTTACTATTAAATCGTGAAAACAAAGATACAAGAAATAGGCATTAAGAAGTGATATCTTTTTCAATTCCATATCTAAATATAGTATAATTAACTTGATTATATATACCAATAAGACTTACAACAATATATTTTTAACAATTATTACAATTATATGCAGATTTTTTTAGGTATATTTAAAGTAATTTCAAAGTACTATCTTTATATTTTTAAGGTTTATTTATATTTCTTTATATATACAAGAACTGGGATGTAGGCTAGAGGTATGGGGTGGAGGGATGAGAGGATTCACCAGAGACAGAGTGAGGAGAAAAATAGATGGATCCACTGAAATACATTGCTGAGGAGAACACCAGATGAGATGCTAGAGATCTGCTGCTGTACCATGTGGGTTAATCCCTAGCTGGGAATCAAACTCATGCCACAGTGGCTAGATACATTTTGATAGTGCTGAGACATTAACCCCAGAGCCACTAGGGAGGTTCCAAAATTCTATCTCTTACTAATTATTTATATGTGTATAGTACCTTAAGAAATTTAAAATGCCAGTCCTAGTGCTTACTATTCCATGCAGCATTACACGCAGCATTACTTTGTACTAACATCAATCTACAGCTTCACTAGAAAGAGTGAAATGGAAGTTCCAATCCTTTAGCGAACAATACTTCCTCATTGATCTTAATTTTAATTATAAAGAAAATGATGCTGTTTATCTCTTGCCTTCATGGTCTCCCTCATATTTAATTCACCCAGTTCAGCACTTTAGTAAGTGGAAAACAGGTTAAAGTTCATGGACATTTTGTAATCCTTCATCATATTCATTTCTTTTAATTGCTATGGTATGTGTAATAACCTCTATGTCAAAGTGAAGATACCAATATAATATTTGTAGTCAGAAGTAAACTTTCCTATTGAAAATAACTGTGACACATGAGTACCATTGTTACAATAAACAGTTTAGAATTTAAATATAACCTATGAAAAAATTCCATAATACTAAGGTGACAAATTCTTATAGTCTATGATAAAACACTACTTTATCAGGGAAAATATATTAAATGGTTATTTTTATCATCAAATTTATATCAACATTCAAATAAATTGTGCAGAGAGGCCTCAAACGTTATTTTTCGCAAAAATTAGTCTAGTAGTGCTTACATAATTTTAAAATATTTCATCAAATAAAAAGATTTTCTTCATGTACTTATCACAATTCTTGGTGATCATCTAATTTGGCTATTCATTTGATGATGTAAATGAATGATGATATATAATATTGGAATCCATGTATTATACAACAGAATGATAAACACTTTTCCTGCCTACTGAAAACTATAATAATAAATGGTTTAATCCTGGAAACTATTTCTTGCTGCCTCCTAATTTAAATCAGTTTGCAATATACAGGATAAAACTATAGATTCCTTTCATTCATTTTGTTATTAACAGATCTTAATGAAATGATCATTTGGAAGACTAGAACCAGGAGCAACTTAAAAAATTATATTAGGAAAGATTCATATAGATTAAAATGCTAAAAATTCTAAATACTTGAATTTCTTTATCATGGCAATTAGAACTCTAGGTCTGTAGAAATAAAAAGAATAAAGAGAAAACAGAAATAAAAGCTTAAAGTAAGCAAATGACAGAGATGCAAGTTGTAAAATGCTCAAGAGAGGATATATTCTATAAAAAAGTGTAGAAGCAAAATAGAACAAAATGAATGAAGCAAAATAGTAACAAATCAATGTATTAAAAGACTATAATCACAAAGTGTGAAAGATGACGATAAACAGAAAGAAAAAAAGAAGAGAAGTGAAAAGTAACTTATTCAAAGTTGGATGATATGGTAGGTTTAAAGTAATGTTTTGAGAAACCTTCGTAGTGTTTCCACAGCAGCTTTATCACTATGAAGGTTTCTCAAAGTATTACTTTAAATCTACCATCTAGTCTAGCAATCTCACTCCAAACTATTTACCTCAAAAACACTAATTTAAGGCATATGTCCTCCCAATGTTCACTACAGCACTATTTACAATAGTGATTTTATATAAATAACTTGCAACTGATGAATAGATGAAGATATGATCTATAAACACAACACAGAATACTACTCAGCTATGAAAAAGATAAATCCTTGCTATTTTAAATAGTATGGATGGAACTGAAGGGGATTAAACTAAGTGAAATAAGTCAGAAGAAGAAAGACTAATAGAAGTATGTCTCATTCATATGTGCAATATAGAGAACTCAAAAAAAGATCAGGAAAAAAAAAGTGAAAATAAACCCTAGAAATCTTAGCATCCATTGAGAATACCAGAGAGAAAGAAGGTGGAGAGCAAGGACAGGAGCATCCTTAACAGACTGTTTTGAAAGACTGTGGCACCTTGGTGGTGAATGTGATGCAGTAACATACATCTGAAGAGGTGTAAACCTAGGTCTCTAAATTGGTTAGTGTACTAAAACAATGTTACCTTAAAAACAAGTTAAACGCACTTAGCATATGTATCTTACAACTATTTCAGCCTTAAATTATATTATTTTCCTGATTAAATGAAGTATAAAGAAATAAAAAATATTAAATATAATTTCCACATCATTGCAGTGATCAGGCCTTTCTGCTATTACTAAACAGATGATCTGTAATCATTTTGTACTAAGCAGGCTAACTTAGACCGTTCAAAGACTGAATAGTAGCGACAAGTATTTTGTACTTTGTATACACAAACTTCTTTAATTCTCCCTGCAAATCAACTTCACTGACAAGGTCCCTCTAATTCTGCTTACAATCCATTAAGTAATGTGCTTGACTCTAAGGAGATTTGGAGAAGATCATACACCCTGGTGAGAGATGACCCTCTTCCATATATCACCACTCACTCTGCTGCTATAAAAAAATACTGAGTTTTGTATACAATGTACTGAATTGGAAAGAAAAACAACTGGTACTAAACAAGGCATTTAGAAAGTAGAAAACCTAGTAAAAATGGGAAGGGTTATTTAGTTTAGTAAAAATTTAGTGATAACATATTAAAAAGAAAACAGGAATTTGGTGTTAAAGTTAAGCCAGTTACATAATTAGGTGTGTACCAAAATGTGCAAATACATTTCCATGGATACAATAGAAGCAGCTTGGGAAAGCAAATAAGTTTTCACTTTCTGCCTTAGATTCATGACAAAGTGTGACTTTGGGGACTTTTATCACTGGAGCCTAAATATAATACTTTTCAAGACACTGAAATAAAAACACATGAATAGTTGATAAGTCTCTTTGTCCCTCAATGAGCCAGCAACTTTTTTTTTATTAGAATCAAGATACTACTTCACAAAGAAGGAAAAATTCTCCATTAATCTGATTTCATGTCCTTTTCTGTAGCTATTACAAGACTTTAGGAAAGATGAGGGTGGACTGTCGCTTGCAGAAGATAAAGAAAGAAAACTTGAGTGTTTCCTTAGAGAGAGCTATAGTAAATAAAAATAATAAAGCATGTTATGAGTCATGATCAGCACTTCACTAATCCTTTCAATGTGTCAATCACTAAAAGAAAGACATAGCCTATATTATTTTATTTAATTATTAAATGAATTGTGTGTGACAACAAATGGCACTTTGCTGAGTGGAGTTTGTGTTCAAATGTTAGTGTAAAGAGTAAGGTAACAGATAAAGGTCCAAGAGCCATTAACCCAGACATTATGTCCTCTTGGTGTCAGAGTCTCTCCTTAAAATTTAACTAAAGGGAAGACCTATGTAAGGTCCAAGCCAAAAAAAAAAAACAAAAAAAAGAGTTTCTGAGAGCTACTAGGATTCCAATATTTTGTTAGTTTTGTTCTCTTGTTACTGGGAAGTTCACACTTAGTGTACCAAAAAGTGATATGTGTGGAACACTGGATGCCCAGGGATCACAAATTGTTAAAGAAAAAAAAAAAAGTTGCCATTCTAAGGCCTGTCTCACCCACATGCAGCAAAGTAGGGTAATTGAACTGCAGTGTCCTCAATTATTTTTCATTGATAACAAATTCAAATGGGAGAGAGAGAAGAAAAAGGATCTCAAATAACAGACTTCCAATCAAGCTCTAAAATCACCTATCCCCTGTGGGCAATAGCATAGTGGACAAACCCAGTAAAAAAAAAAAAAAGAAAAAAAAAAGAAAAAGAAAAAGGGGAGTGAGTTCCAGGAGCATGCCAACAGGAACTAAAAGGATTAGGTGAATCCCACAGAGATGGGACATGGGAGTGAAAATATACCGCACAAGTTGAATCTATCAGAAGGTCAAAGACTCCTATAGTCTTTGAAGAGCTTGTTGTGAAAGCTTTAAAGCTGCCAAGACCGATCACCAGTAGCAGCTTCTCTAAATGCCTCTCTTCCCTTCAACTCCCTAATATATCTACCTTTTTCCTTCCTCCTTCCCCACAGTATCCCATTTAGGAAGTCCAGCTCATGGCATACTTGGAGTTTTAGTCCAAAGAATCTGAAGTTGAGGCATGGAAAAGATGGAAGAAAAGTGGTGCCCAATTCTATGGCCACAGTAGTGCTCCTATAACATTCTGACTGACAGACAAGCAAGGGATAATAAAAATGGCACTCATGGAGAAAAAATAAGATGCTGGATATATGCTTTAGAAAGGCAGGGGGAGAGCAAAATTATGGTTCTCAGTAGTTTCCATCCCTTGAAAGTATCCCAGAAATGCCCTTCCATTAGGGTGGTATTTTAAGGTTAGTAAATGAATCTCTTCCACATAGTCTGGAGTGCTTTCAAGTGGATGCCTTTGAGTGAGTCCTCAAGTCAACTAAGTTCACTGGCAAGCTTTAAGAGACTTTTTTTTTTAATTTGTTGCAGTATCACTGGTTTTCAAAGCTAGATGTTTTGCTGCTAAACTGCTAGGTACAGGTATTAAAATTTGGAGTACCCAATGCCCAGTGTAAGTTAGAACCCCCTCTTCGAGGTGAAGATGTGGACTTCGAGTTCCTTCCCAGCTATGAGTCTCTGTGCCTTGGAGGTATATAGTGATTTTGCTCCTCAGCTTCTCCTACCCATTAAGATGTGTTTTCCTTCTCACTTGCCTGATATCCAGGCATGACTCAGTTATGCCTGAGTCATTTCAGAGGAAATTTTGCATACGTAGCTGTAGTTTTCCTGTACCCATAGGAGGAGGTGAGCTCAGGATCTTCCTACTTGATCATCTTGGACTAGAACTTGGATTGGTTTTAAGTATACATCAAATAATTTAAAGCACTGTCTAAGTATTAAATATCTTTCATCTAATCCATTTCTTAGTGGAAATTTAATCTGAGGGCACTTAAGGAGCTCATTCAGCACCCCTGGATTTCTTTCAAATTATCATTGTTCCCTAATAGTACATTTCTCTTTGATTATATTAGTATCAAGCTCTGAACATGTGAAGTCAGAACGGATACCTCGGTTCTTTGGTGAAGACCAAACACTAATGATTTCACTTTCTCAGAATGATGGAACAGGGGAAGAAAGGACAAACTTTGGACTTTACAACACATCAACTGGTAAGCCATATTTAATCCCCTTGCTCCCCGAAAGGATTTGAATGGAATTAAATTAAAGGGCAACTAATAAGTGCTTTGAGATATTTAAAGGAGGATACCTTATGTTCACAGTCCAGCAATGAGACTGCTATGAAGTTTTCTGCTGCATGGTGCCTATAATGAATACAGACCTACCCGGATGTGTTCCTTTGCTAGAGCTTCCTCTTGTTCTTATGGCAGGAAACACAAGATTTAAGAGAGAATGATCTGAAGGGCAAAAGCACCTACGTGCAAGGTTACAAAAAAAAATTCAACCCGTTATGGCAGTGTAATTACACAACATGTTTCTATATTGATTCAATGATTCCAACATAAAACTAAAGTTTCACACTAATAGATCTTCTTTCAAAAAATCATTAAGAGCATTATGAAAATCTTTGTGCTACATTTTTAAAAGGTCTTGACTTCTTTGTGGCAGAATGCAGCATAATCATAAACTTAGTCGTGAGAAATAAACCTGAGGAAATAAACTTCAGTAGTGGTTTAATGTCATGGTGATTTTAGCTTATCTTTCACTCGTTACTATGTAACTACAGGTAAAATATCCCAAGAAGGCTGCCTTTCAATATGGGAAGCCCAAATGTTAAGTGCAGTGGTTTTGTCCATATCCATAAATATAATGGCACTCTAATGCTTATGTATATTCCACATAATGCCTTATATTATCATGCTATAGGATTGTAAAACTGATTTCACGGCAAGTGGCTTATTAAAACTCCGGCCGTCACACAGCATTCCTGTGCACTGGATTTTCAATTTTGTTGTCGCTCTTGATTCCCTTTTGCATATGTATTTGCAGGGAAAACCAATTACCAGATGGCACATGGTTATTTTTACATTTTGTATGGAGAGCTTCCAGCTGATAATTATGACATTACAGGAAGACTCCTATGCTTTGCATTAAGAATCTTTGGCAGAGGCCATCATAAGCTTTTCCATTAGACTCCATACCTACTGATACACACAGATTATTTGTAGATAACTCTTTTAGATATTAGGGAAGAATTTCCTTTCTTTTAAATGAGGTTCCATAAACACAATATTCAGGAAACAATGAAATGTTTATCCATTTCTTCAGCCATGAGCAGACTAAAATATATTTAAAATTTTCTAGTTCAAAGTGACTCAGGACAAATGGTCATGACCACTGAATATCAAAAAAGCCACACAGTCCTGTGGTCTGTGTGTGACCAAGGCTTTCAGACCTGTCAGGTGGCATCTGTATTACAACATCTAGTCATTTTTTTTTTATTAGCTCCTTTGCTTTAATGCCTCTGAGTGAGGTTTTAAGAGAGAGGCAGAGAGAAAAGGGGAGACTGAAAGCAAAGGTAATAGTACAAAATGACTATAATTACAATTATGTAGCAGTAATAAATCCAGAATTGCAGTGTAACACATCAGAGTAGAGTTAGGCCTTAAAACACATTAGAATTAGAATTAATAGGCTATACTTTTCCTAGTATATCAACCCCCAACCCAAAATGCACCTCAGTTCCTAGAAAAACACTGTTGTTTGTTCCTACAATGCTCTCAACTTGGACACTTCTTTCCAATCACTTTAATAATATTCTTTAAAATGCAGAGTATATAAAATCCTAACTTCTTAAATGTCACCAAAGGTTTCCTTTTGACTCACCTCAGTAACAGAAAGTGTAGTTTGCCCATAAATATCACATTGCTGTTGTTTTTATTTATTTTATTTTTAATATACAGAAGGATAGTTATTATTGTGCTACCAAACTAATAGTGTTTAAATACATTATACATTTTAAGCAAATATTGCTCTAGTTTTAATACATTTACAGTGGGCTGTGAAGAAATGTTTTTAAACAGCTTAATTAAAATTCAGAAAATTTCACCAGCTTGTTTCCCAGTTTCAATGATAAAAATAAAATGCTCTATGGTTGATATGAGAATTAGTCCCTAGAGAATAAAGGAAGGCCTCAGAAATCTGTGTGCTTCCATACTGTATTTTCCTGCTCAAACCAGTGAACATGAAGTATGCATAATTTGGCACCACTGTCTCTGTATTTGCATTTAGCACACATACATTAAGCTAATTAATCATGTTGTGTCCTACTCACCCCTCAAAAATAAATAAATAAATAAATAAATAAATAAATAAATAAATATTCTGTTAACTGATGACACTAAAAATTTCAATTTGATTCTATTTCTATTTTATGTAAGCATTAATTGACAGTTGATGCTTTTCTAGAATGACCCTCCTCCTCAACATGATTTTTATGTGATAAATATCATAATAAGGGCATGTGCTAAACAATCTGAATAAATGCACACTTATTATCCATAAAATTAGTATACATATTCTCTATAAGGAAAAACACAATGGTCAAAGTACCTTTATTGAAAGAAGCTCCTTATTAAGGTGATAGATAAAATATAGAAACAGAAGTCATGGGTGTAAAAGTATCACAATGAAATAGGTCTCGATATTTCTGATATTAAAGTGACTTCTAAAATAATTGAATGTTTTGTGGTACTTGTATCAGTGAAATGTGGACACCCTCAGTACTGACTCTCATGATGAGGGCATATTTTTAAATCCTCTTGCTGTTCTTGACCCTAATTTTGAAGATTACCACTCTGCAAAAATGAGTCATAGGGTTATTCTGGAAAGTTTTACAATCATTGACTTAGAGCTTGGTTCTGATCAATGTGGTACAAGGTTAAGATAATCCTTGCTCTTCCTGACATTTTTCTTCTCTTACTTTCTGTCACAGAGATAATTCAGTGGTTATGGAAGATTTTACAAGTACTGCTGTTTGAAAGTTTTCTCTAAAACCACATTAGTGGAACAAAATAATGGGGAACAACAGAGACTGAAGTCTAATTTAAAGTCACTTTGCCAAATTAAGGCAGAGCCTTTCACCCCCAAGCTACATTCTATGGCTCCATGTAACATTAAATAAAAACACCTAAAAGTAAGCAGTTTAAATAAAACTTGGAAGATTTTAATATTAATACATATGTTGCTGACTTGGATGGTGGTGCTTGGATAATGGAAGAAATTTCCAACTATTTTTAAGAGAATGTGCCCTAGATAGTAAAGACAGTAAACATGAAGAAGGTTGGCGACTATCAGTAAAATGAAAATGGAGCCTCTAACCTGACAGATTAGAATCTGGATTAGGAAATTAACTCACTGTATAATTTAACAAAAGCATTTTTATAATAAGGATGTTTCACATTTTATTGGTATATATATATATATGTGTGTGTGTGTTTATATATTTTTTTTTACATAACTGTTCAATTTGTGCATTTTTTCATCTCAGTTGTAATCCCCATAGGCTTCCCACCACCAGTTCCCCAGTACACTCTTCCCACACCAGTTTGATCCCATCTCCCTTTCTAGCCCCCATAAAATATCTCTGATTTATAGTTGTTCATTATTTTCATTTTTACTCTATTACATTTGTTTTTCTCCCACTCCACGCACCTCCCTCCCCCCACTCAATCCCTTACTCTCCTGCTATGAGTGAAATCATACAGTATTTTTCTTTTTCTTTCTGACTTATTTCACTAAGCATGATCCCAAACAAAGGCATTTTTTAACTGGAAAAAAAAATACTATTGGGCCCTCCCTGGTGGCGCAGCGGGTTAAAGCACTGCACTAAGAAGCTTAAGCCAATTCCACATGAGTTCTATCCCTGCCTGCCCCGGAGGTGACCACATGGCGTGGCAGACCTCTCCTGATCCGCCCGCTGCTCCCCTCAGCAGTGTGCTTCGTCAATCTGCCTGTTCTGCTCCCCACTCTGTCTCTGGTGAAGCCTCTCACCCTCCGCATCTCTGGCCTGTACCAGAGTTCTGTATGAATAAATAAATAAATCTTTTTTTAAAAAATACTATTATTATACTTTGTTTTTGTAATTGTTATTATGTAAGTTAAATTGATGACACTAAACACAAGACATACAAAATAGTGTTTTCCTCAGTCCTCTTCCAAGATAAATTTATATTATCAAAACTGATTTAAAGAAAAAAGGAAGAAAGCAAGGAGATAAGGCAGGAGATACCTTACCCAGCTATCTTAAAAGGGAAGTAAGCCCTACAAAATAAACAAAAAATGTGTACTAATGCAAACAAAAGGACAGAAAATAAAGTCAAATTGGATGCTGTGTCTTCTATAATTTTTTTTTATTTCTCAATATTCTAGTGTCTTATTTATAAAAAAAAGTTATCTTTTTACTTTCCCTTAATTATTTCTTAAAAATACACCTATAACTTGGGGCAAGAGATATATGTAATTTGTGATTCCAGGGAAAAGTCTTAATTTTTCTGAGGTCACTAAAGGAGCTGATAGTTTTATCTAATGTACTATGCATACTAATATTTGAAAGGATTAACAGTTCACATGAGGAAATCTATTTAGGTGCCTCAGTGAAAACAAAGGACAGCAGTAAGTGTAGATATCCATGTATTTTCTTCTTTGGGCAGTGAGATTGGAATGGTAGTGTGATGAGAACTGTATTTTATTTTCACATGAAAGTGAATAAACAATTACAGACTGTCACCTTCAGATTAGGTTAAATCTCTTTTCTTAGATAACAAGTCATCTTGATTCTTTGGTCAAAATCAATCAGGTCATTTAAGATGGCTGCAAGCTTGGCTGATGGCTGCTGCAGCTCCCAAGTATCATATAGCTGTTGTGCGTGTCACATGCCAAAGTCACTACCCAGAAGGTGTGGCTATCCTGATCATCAGCACTCAAGCAGCACACAGCTGGTGGCATGACTCATGTGGAAAGAGAGGATGTGATAGTCAACCACTGGAAAGCAGGTAGGAGTGGATTGGGGTGTAAAAAGGATGCTATAAGACACAATCAAACTGTTTCATCTTATTACTGTGTATTAAGACAGCATCATGTCAACACTCATCATGTCAAGACTTAAAATATGGCAAGAGTAATCATTCTAATTCTTGTGACCAACTAATTTAGAAATATCTCCACTACTGTTTCTGGAAATTATTTTAAAGTATAGCAATGCATAAAATGAGAAAAGAGTATGATCTCAATGTTTTCTTCATCTTCTTAAAGATTTATAGAAAGAAATTCTTAAGAAATAGTGTTATATGAGTCCACATGTGAAAGAAAGGACGGAGTTCATCCTTAAACAGAGTAAAACCTCTTGTTTCCTAGGCATGAGAGTAGAGATGGAGTATTCAGAGGGAGAGGAAAGAAAGAAGAAGGACAAGAATCATTCAGAGAAAAATTGGTCTAAATTTAAAAATGATCCATGAGAAAAGGTACATTATCAGCTTTAAGTTATTACTGAAGGAAGTTGACATATTTACTTTTTTATTTTCTGACAGCATTTCTTCACTATGTCAAGAATTTTTATTCAATTGTGACAGATTTCTTTAAGCCAAATCTGAGATATATTTTTAGATAGTTAGATCATAAAAGGTAAGACTAAGAAGGAGAAGGAATATTTCATTCATTTTATGTCAGAGTGGCACTAATGTATTTTTAAATTAGATAGGCGATGCTGTTTATATGAAGAGTTTTCAAAAAAAAAAAAAAAAGTACATTTTAGCCTATACATTTGTAACTGTTGAGAGGATACAAAACTTAAATTGAGATTAAACAAAACCTAGATTCATGATCTCTGTTCACCCCAAATCTGCTTCTCACCTCCTAGCCAATATTTCAATGTTAACTATCAAACACTAACAATAAATGTACATTTAATTTTTACGTTAGCTTAAAACTTTTTTTCAATGTATATATAAACAGAAGGTAAATAAATACCTAACTGTACCAGTTAGTACTGCACACTCAGACACTCAGAAGAAATATACATTTAATTTTTCCTTTAGCTTAAAAAAAAGTTTTTCAATATTCATTTAAACAGAAGGTAAATAAATGGGTAATTGGACTGGTTAGTACTGCTAGCAAGAATATTTTTGTGAAGATGTGACAGTAAAGTGAAACTATAGATATGAAAGGTAAGGAATGCTTTAAAAATTAACCTGCCTGAGAATAGAAGTACCAATTAAAAAGTGAAAATTTTAGTCATATCATCAGAGTGAAAGTATGTTTTCTCCTCTCCTTCAGAACATATTCGACATACTGCCAAATAACTACAGGTTTATTTTTTCCTACTGAACTGACCAAATTAAATGATTGCTTTTACTTCACAAAATTTAAACTAAAGAGTGAAGAAAGTTTCAAATTTGCAGGTGGGTTGTTTCTACTGTCTGCAAAACAAATGTGTTGAACATCTTGCAATATGTCCATCATGTGCAACTTCGGTCTTCTTTTTTTCTTTCTGTCTTTAATTGCTTCTTAAGCTAAATATAAAACTAAGCAAGTCTTACTATTGTCTACAGTTGTAAGGTGCCACTTTAATAAATTAATTTTCAGAAGAAATCATAGCACAGACACTTAGATGTTACTTCTTTCATTGCTCTTGTTTCTCAGGACATGTCCCCAGCTCTGTTTCCAGTTTGTCCTTTTTCTGACATGTTCCACCACTCAAAAAGTTGGCTCCTCTTCCATAGATTCCTCTGAGAAAGCATCTATGAATATTCCCACTAAAAAGACTGATACCAAGTAACTACATCCTACTGCTCACTGGAATGGTCTAAGATTTAAAACAGAACAACATTATGGAAACAAATAAACTAATGTCTATCTATAGCAAACAGAAAATGCACATGAATTTATACAGATATATCATACAAGGGTCTGAGTTGATATTTTCATATAGGAAATAAAAAGAGGTTGGTACCATCTAGATGATGATCCTTGAAGTCCTATTCAATTAATAAACTAAAATGTAAGATTCTTAGAAATAGAAAGTACTATGCTAGGCTTGAAGAAAAGGAAATTGGAGTGTCCATCTTTGCCCACAAGATTTCAAGGAAAAATATGGAAAGTAGATGAGGAGGTTGAAGATGAATATTCATGCTTTAACACCTTCAGTTTCCTAGCATATGGACTTGGTAAAGTCTTCTCCCCTTCAAACCTCAATTTCCTCATCTCTAATTAAAGAGAAATATTTCTAACTCAAAGTGCTTTTGAAGGTCAATACATCAGATAATGCAGGACTTGAAGGCAGGAAGACAGTATTAAGAGAGTCCTTGCTTCACTCCTAGGAGGATAATCTAAGGAAGTGCAGAAGGGTACTGCACTGTGAGGACCCCATGACATGGAGAGAAACTGGAGAGCCTTCTGGACATCAGAGACAAAAAAATGACTGCAACAGACAGATGGGACACTGAGGAAATTCAACTCTATACAAAAGAGAAAAAAAATAGGTAGAACAAGGTGCTGGGAGACTGTGGCCAGGCAAGAACCAATGAGTAGAAGTCTGTGCTTCTCTGCTTGCTAATGGCACTGGGCCAAATTGAGTGATACCTATAAGTACCCAAGATTAGAAGGAAGTAGGTGGAGAACAACGGGGTGATGCCAGCAGGAAGGATCTGCTGCGAAGAAGATACATTCAGAGTGTCAATGCCCCAACTCTAACCCTCTTGACTGCACTTGATCCTGTGAGGCAGCGCTGAAAGCAGCATCCTCAGCCTGGAAGGGATGGAAAGGAAAAGAGGCAGGATCTCAGAGGTGCCTAAAACATGAGCTACCCCTACACCATACTTTACTCTGGGACTGGCCCTCCAGGCCCCTCCTCTACTCTTTCACACAACAGTTATAGATCAATTCTTTCCAACATATAGTACCATCTGCTGGAAAAGTGAAAGTTCTGAATCCTTACAACACTTGACTATTATAGCGACCCAGAAAAGCTACAAATGGGGAGAAGGGAAACAAAATATAGGGAAACTTGAATCAAGGGAATATTTTACCACAGAGAGGGGAGAAAAAGTTTAATCACAAATATGTGAAAAGTATTTTGTTCCTATCAAATACTGAGTTCAAAATGCATTAGAAAGAAATTTTTAAAAAAAAGCTGATCAAAGATATAAATGAAAGCTCAGAAAAGCAAACGTCCTGAGAAATGAAATAAGAAGAAAACAGAAATAGAAGGTTTTAGTGAGAAAATAACAGAGATGCAAAGTACATAAAGATCAATAGAGAAGACAAAAATATTTGGAGAAAACTGCGTAAGTGAAATAGACTAAGAAGAAGGCCGAATCAGTGACTTTAAAGATGGTAGTACACAAAGAATTGGCAGGGAGAGCATGAAGAAGAAAGATAAGTACAAAGGAATAAACATGAAGAAGGTCCTCAAGAGCTATCCAACTTCATGAGGAAAAGTAACATAAGATTAATGGGTATTCCAAAAGGAGAATAGAGAGAAAACTGAGAACTTATTCAAATAAGTAATTGGGGGAAACTTCTAAAATCTGGGGATGAACTAAATAAGTATGTTCAAGAAGCTAAGTGAAGACCTAGTTACCAAAAAAAAAAAAGGTAGAAGACACACATAACACGAAACTTTAAGAATTAAGAAAAGAAAGAATACTAAAGGTATATGGGTGAGGGGAAGGCAGATAACCTATGATGGCACCACCATCACACTTATATCAGACGTCTTTGGGCAAGGAGAGAAGGGAATGACGTTTCAAAAAAATTCAAAATGTACAAAATATTCCAGTCAAGAAGACTATATCCTTCCAAAATACACTTCAGATAGAGGACAAAACAAAGACTTTTTCAAAGAAACAAAAGTTGAATGATCTTGCCCAAAATAGAAATGTTGAAAACTTTTATAGCTAAATTGAAGAAAAGAATATTCCCAAAAAAACAAAAAATAGAGGGAACTTGAAACTTAAATACCAAATAGCAGTATCAGGACCCTCCTGAGGTGCACTGGGTTAAAGAACAGCACTATGAAGTTAGCTACAGCCTCTACACGCATGAATTCGATCCCTGGCCAGGGAGCTGACCCACATGGCTTGGCAGACTCCCTCTTGTCTTGCCTGCTACTCCTCTCAGAAGTGTTATTTCAGTGTACCTGCTTGTTCTGCTCCCCACTTAGTCTCTGGTAAATTCTTTCACCTCCCACACCTCTGGCCTGTACCCCAGTTCTTATTACATAAATAACTAAATCTTTTTTTTTTTAATGGCAGCAGCAGACCCATATGTCAATAATTCATCCTAAATAAAAATGGGCTGAATTCACCATTCAAATATAACAGAGTTGCTGGCTAGATGAGCAAACAAAATACAACTGTCAGCTGCCTCAAGGGAATAGAACTGAGCTCTAAAAATAAGCATAGAATCAGAATAATGGCTTGAAAAACCATTTTACAAGAAAATAGTCCCCAAAGTAAGATGGAAACAGCCATACTGACATCAGATAAAATATATTTCCAAACAAAAAGGGAAAAAAGACAAGAATGGACACCATATAATCATTAAGGGAATGATATTTCAGAAAACATAACATGCATCAATCTATGTATAACAACAAGAAAAGGAACATCAAAATATATAAGGCAATTAATATAAAATCTGAAAACATGTTGGCAGAAACACAATAGTAGTTGAGGAACTCAACAGCCACTTGCATCAATGGACATATCAAACAGACATAGAATAAGCAGGAAAACAACAGTCTTAAACAAAGAATTAAAACAGATAGGCTTAACAGGCATTCATAAGGCACTGCATCTCAAAAAAACAAATCAAAACTGAATATACATTCTTCTCAAGTACACACAGGACATTCTCTGGATTTGACCACATATTGGCTTATAATGCAAATATCAAAAAATTCATGAAGATTAAAATCTTATCAAGTATTTTCTCTTATCACAATATCAAACTAAAAATCAACCACAAAAACAAAGCAGAACTCAGACCCAATATTCAGAAAGAAGTATAGCTCCACAAATCAGACCCTAATAGCCTGCCCAAGTATCACAGAACCCCACATTCACCAAAATGGCCAGTGAGAAGCCTTGACCCAGGCTGAGGGCAGGATGTGTAGTGACACTCAGCTGACCACTACAGTATGCACCTAAGCAAAGAATGGGAAATGAAAAAACACAACAAATGGTCACATAAGTCCTCAGGGGGAATATACTATCACAGAAAGAGAGAAAATATCCAACCCACAATCACAAAGGCATTGGAGATTTTTGTTCTCCCAAACAGATTTTAAACTGACCATAATAAAGAAATTAAAAGAATACATAGAAGTGGATTAAATATATAAAAGACAATTCAGAAAAAAACAAATGTCCTAAGAAACACAATCAACAAACAGAAAATTGAAAATTATACTCTAAAGAAAGTAATAGAATTGCAAGACATGTGAAACTCAATTCAGGAAATGAAAAATACTTTATTTTTTAATTTTTATTTTAATTTTGGTACTACCTTGCTGTTCTTCCATATGTGCACATATATCACTATCTATCAAACCACCAATACCAATAATCCACCTGTCTGTCAACCCTCTCCCACTTCTCTCTGTTCCCTCTGATAACCATTATATTCTTTCACTCAGTTTAAGATACATTCCTACTATATTTTGCCTGTGAAGTATTTTCACTGCACAGATTGAGTGAAACCATCCAATAATCTGTCTTCCAACTTTTTACTTCCTTAATTGCCTTGAGTCCCATCTACCTTTTCCCAAATATCACTAACTCAACTTTTCCAAGATGTACAATTTCTTTATACATTAGTCTGTTAAAGGAAACTTGTGTTGGTTCAAGACTAGGGAAGTAAGGACAGTTCTGATGTGAACATAGGTGTAAATGAATGTTTTCATGTTAGAATTTTCATATTATTTGCATAAATACCTAATAGAGGTAATGCCAGATTGTGTGGAATTTTTTATATTCTTTTGAAATCTCCGTATCATTTTCCACAGAGGCTGTACCAACTTGCATCCCCACCAATAGTGGGTAAGAGTTCCTTTTTCACCATATACTCACTAACATTTGCTAATTTCACTCCTTTTATATGGGCTATTCTCACAGGATTGAGGTGGATCTCAGTGTGGTTTTGATACATATTTGATATGCATTTCCTATTTTATAATAATGAGTGATTTTTCATATATCTGCAGGCCACCTGAATGTCTTCTGTAGAATAGTGTCTGAGTCCTCTGCCCATTTTTTCATTGTGCTGTTTATATATTTTTCTAAAATAAGGACTTTGTAAACTTGGAGTAGATGTGTGTGAAACAATTTTTCCTATTCTATAGGCTATCCTTTTTGCTTTCTCATGGCATCTTTTGAGGTTAAAAGATTTTAAGTTTAATACATTGTTTATGTCTGCATTTATTTCCCTGCTATTTGGGTCAATTGCCCAAAAACATCTTTGTAAGACATGTCCTGTAATGTCTTCCCTACATTGTATTTCATGTATTTTATGATTTTGGCCCTTACATTCAGATCTTTAATCAAATTTGAATTAATTTTTGCAGGGAGTTAAGTATAGCTCTTATTTCATTTTTTTTTCCAAGCAGCAATTCATGTTTTCCAGGATTTATTAAAGAGATTATCATGTCTTCACTGTATGGCTTAAGTTCCTTTCCAAATATTAACTGTCCATATTTGTGTGGGCTTACTTCTTGGATTTCAATTATATTCCATTGGCATAAACTTCTGTTTATGTTCCAGTACCATATTGTTTTGATTACTCTTTCTCTATAACATAGTGTGAAGTCATGAAGTATTATGGCTCCATTTTTCTTTTTTCTCACAAATGTTTTAGCTATTCAGGACCTTTTGTGGTTCCATGTAAATTTGAGAATTACTCTGTTTCCATGAACAAAGTCATTGTTATTGCACTGAATGAATCCATAAATTGCATCTGGTAATATGACCATTTTAATGTTAATTCTCCATCTATTAACATTGGACATCTTTCCATTTCTTTGTGTCTTTTTAAATTTCCTTTAATAGTTTTATAGTTTCTAATATATAGGTTCTTCCAATTTTTTCAGTAAGTTTATTCCTACATATTTCATTATTTTTGATGGGATTGCTTGTTCTCCCTTTCTTCTGATACACTGTTTACATACAGAAATGTCACTGATCTTGTGTATTGATTATGTATCCTGCCACTTTACATATTAATTCATTATTTTTAGAAGTTTTTTTTTTAGTAGACTTCTGTTTCACTAAGTATATTACCATGTCATCTACAATTAGTGACAACTTCACTTCTTTTCCAATTTGGATTTCTTTTATATCTTTTTTTCATCCCTAATTGTTTCATCTAGAATTTCTAATACTACGTTGAATAACAGTAATGGCAGTGGACATTCCTGTGTTGTTTCTATCTTAGTGAAAATGCTTTCAACTTTCACCACCTAGTCAGAAGTTGGCTGTAGGTATGTCATAATACCTACATATATTTAGATAACTTCCATGCATTCTCATTTTTTAGTGTTTTTATCATAAATAAATGGTGGAATTTGCTGGAAACAAGTTGCTTGCTGTGTATTTCATCCTAATCTTCTTTTAATTTCAGCATTTATGCTTGAACAATTTAAGCTATTTCATCCTGGTCTAATCAGAGAAGGTTAGATGAGTCTAAAATTTTTTTTCATTTCTTCTAGGTTGTCTAATTTGTTTATAAAGAACCTTTTGCAATAGGTTATTATGATTCCATGTATTTCTGCCCAACCTGTTGCAATTTTTACCTCTTTCATGTTTGATTCTATTAAGTTGATTTCTTCTCTTTTTTCATAAGCTAGCTAATGGCCTGTGAATTATTATTATTATTTTTGTCAAAGAATGAACTGTTGTTTTCATTGATCGTTTAGCCTTTTTGTTTTCTGTTTCATTTATTTATGTTTTGATTCTTATTATTTATTTATATCTACTGATTTTTAATGTCTTTCTTCTCTTTCTAGTTCTTTAGCTGCAGAGTTAGATTGTTTGATTTTTTTAATATGGACTATATTTCTATAAACTTCCTATGTAATACTGCTTTTAGAACATCCATAGTATATGGTAGCTTCTTACTATATGGTAGCTTCTCACTTAATTTTCATTAGTCATTAAATATTTTTTAATCCCTTCTTTGATTTTTTCACTGACTGACTCAGGATTTGTTCATAAGCATTTTGTTTAGTCTCCACATATTTTGGTTTATCACAGAGTTTTTTATGGTGAATTTATAACTTCATAGCATTGTGGTCTATGTATATGCTGGATGTAATTTCTATTTTTGTATATTTTCTGAAACATGTTTTTTTTTGTCCTAGTATATGATCTATTCTTGAGAATGTTCCATGTGCACTGGAGAAGAAAGTGTATTCATTTCTTTTGGGATGGAAAGTTCTATAAATGTCCAATAAGTCCATCTGTTCTAACACTTCATTTAAGGCCCTTATTTCTTTGTTAATTTTCTGTCTGGATGATCTATTCCTTCGTGGTAGTGATGCGTTGAGGTATGTGACAATGATTATGTTTTTGTCGATATGTTGTTTTATATCTGTAAATAGTTGCTTTATGTAACAAGCTTTATGTAACAAGGAACATAAATATTAATGACAGTTATATCTTCCTGGTGAATTTCCTTGCAATCCTGATAAAAAAGAATGATGATATCATACTCTCAGACTTAAAATATACTACAAAGCTAAAATAATCAAGACAGTATGGTACTGAAACAAAAACAGACACACATACCAATGGAATAGACTTGAAATACCGAAGTAAACCCACACCTCTATGGACAGTTTAAATGACAAGTGAATCAAGATTACAATGGATAAAGGGAGTCTCTTAAAAAAATTTTGTTGGTTAAACTAGACAACCACAGGCCAATTAATAAAATCAGACCACTATATTTATATCATACACAAAAGTTTATTCAAAATGAGTTAGACCTAGATGAAATAGTAAAATACATAGAAGAAAACATAGGCAGACACTGTAAGATAAAGACCAGTGGTGTTCTTTCCAAACTAGAAAAAGACTATAAGCAATTGGGCCTATATCAAACTAAAAAGTTTCTGCATAGGAAAAGAAATCTTAACTAACACAAAAAGATACTTTACTGAATGAAAGAAAAAACTTGCATATCATACACATGACAAGTTACTGATATTCAAGATCTATAAAGAACACATACAACAACAAAAAGAAAATAAATAAACCATCAAAAGATGAGAAGAAGGTCTTCACTTAAATAGGTATACAGATAGTCCACAGGCACATGGAATACAGTTCATCATCAATTGTTCGCAGGAAAAAGCAAAACAAAACCACAATGAGATCCTACTTCATGCCTATGGGAATGGCTCATATCAAAATACAAAAACAAAAAACAAATAACTGGATGTGGAGAAAATGAATTTTGGTATAATGCTGATGTGAAATATGGATTGGTCCAGTCCCTATTGAAAAACAATTTCCCAAAATATTAAAATTAGGCCAATAATATGATCTAGCAATTCTACTCCTAGATATCTACCCAAAGAATGCAAAAACAGTATTTCTTATGAGATACATGCACTTACATGTTCACTGCACCAGTACTTTCTATAGCCAATGTATGAAAACAATCCAAAGACAGTTGAGAAGATTAGAAAAATGCGGTATATGTATATACATACAACATATATATATATATATATATATATATATATATATACATATATATATATACATACAATGGAACACTACTCAACTATAGAAAATATAAACTATTGGGGTAACATGGATGGAACTGGGAGGATTATGCCAATCAGAAGGAGAAAGATAAAGACAAAATGGTATCACTTATACATGGAAAATAGAGAAACAAATGAAAAAAATATATTCAAGTAAAACCAAACCAATAACCATAGAGATGTGACTTTAGAGATGAGGTTACCAAAGTGGGAAGGAAAGTGGGTACAGCAAAGTGGGGAGGGGTCACAAGAGACAATGGCTGATTATGGATACCTTGGTGTAGTATGTTAAAATACACACAAAGTATGTGATCCTATACATGTAAGTCATATACATTGTTGCAAACCAATGTTATCTCAATTTAAAAAATAATGTATATGAAAGTGATAGCAATACAATCCTATTCTACTGAAATATACTGTTTTTATTAATATTTTAGATTATGTTTTTTTTTTTTTTTTGTCCTCTACAAATTTCAGTAACAGTCTCATTCTTTAGGTTGTGACAACCAAAATATCAAATTTCCAAATGTCCTCTGATAGGTCAGAGGAAGGAATGTGTCACAGTTTCAAACTTTCAGTACACACACACACACATACAAAGAACATTAAAAATATAATAGGTATAAATGTCACTAGAACTACCCTCACTATAAACAAACACCACAAAAGACGAATATGTATGGGTCCATTCAGAAATGTTTTGCATTGTAGTATATAGACAGAAGATTTAATTCCTTGAGGGGTAAATAGTGCTTCAGTCTGATGTAGAGGAAAACCTGGCTATGTCTTTGACACGCTCTGGTGTCAGAACAGTATTAACAAATAGTTAAAATTGACAGTTAAAAGGCATATTTCCAAGTGATAGTGCAAGTAAAACATGACATATTTCATTGTTATCACTTTTACTAAAATATCTTCGAAGTGAATAGTCCAATGAAATCAATCAAAATCTGTAAGGATATACTTTATTAGAAGAACCATATGGGAAAAGACATTATGAAAGGGTAAAAAAAGGACTGGCATTCAGTTTTAAGTTGTGTTGTAACATTCACTAACTATTACTACACTAGCACTATGACTCAGTTTTTTCAATTGTATGAAATAAGAAAATTCAATCTTCACAAAATAGGTTGCAGCTATTCCAAGCTCTTGGAAGAAGTACTGGAATGTTAAATATACATTATAAACATTATCTCTTTCTTTATGCAATAGCAGTAAGGTATAAAAAAACTAGAAAGTTTTTATAATTTAACCTCCAAACAGTAACTCAGAAAGTTAAGTCTTAACAGTCCCATTTTACATAGAAATTCAAAATAACTCACTGATTTGCAACTGCTAAAAGGAAAAGGCAAAAGATTCAAACTTTTGTCTTAGGTTCTAATATTCACTGACTCCTCTTGTGTTCCTTCTAAGATTATGACCTCCCTACCTATTTGCCTTTTCTAGTAGTTAATTTTTATGCATGAAACTACACAAATATCAAACATATTTCCATTTTTAAAGAATGTGTCATTTCCTCTACTTAATATAATTTGTACACCAAACTCTATAGTAAGATTACTGTAAACAGAAACTCTGACATTTACATTGGAGACATTATAATTATAAGCACAATGCAAGGTGACCTCACACCTCTGTAATTATTTTAATCTAAAAATCTCTTAATAAACAAAAATGGTACTTTTAAAGATGATGGTTTTCTAAATTTAAGAGTGTTGGAATATTTCTGGAAAAAAAATTGGACCCAATTCAAACGTATAGTTTTGAATTTAACATAAGATAATTCCTTTCCATGAAAATGTAATGGTTACTCAGGAGTTAAAATCTTCTCTCACTTTTGTAATCATGTATTTCTAATTTGATATGTGACTATCCCAAGAAACCTAAGGTGCCATTAGTGAATGCAAAACTACACTGGGAAAATGCTAAATAAAATTAATGTCTTTGGACCTACTAACCCCAACACTGCCACATTCCCTGAGCACAAGACTATGGAGCTCGCACCTAAAACCCTGGAGACCACAGCACTGTACTGCAAAGAAGATCATGAGTTAGTAACATCTGGTCTTTTTGTTAAACTAAAAATTATAGTAAGGATAATGGAAAATACGGTTATTACAATCATGCTAAAGTTAATTTGAAAAAGATGACACAGCAGTTGTATCTTTTAAGAATTGTATCCCCACTAGGCTTCCGAGCTCTGAATTTAGGTTGTAAATGAAGTTAGAATATTATTTCCTGGAACATCTATGCAGAAAGCAAAGGGATACAAAGAAACAAGCTTCCATGGGAATTCCGAGTTCTTCTTCTAAAGCATTAAAGGGGGGAAAAGTAGACTATGATGACATCAGAAAACTGGGGGGATTTTCCAAAGTTTTAACAAATTACAACCCTCCTTTCAAACAGAGTCAAGAAAACAACAAAAGAAAGGGATACGAGTGGTACCAGTATTTTTCTCTACTAATGTACCAACAAAGAAACTTTTCAAATTATAAAATTGAATGTTTCAAGAGATCACATAATCATTTCTTAGAATTAACATCCAGCCTGTATCATCTGTCTCTCTCTTCCTCTAGATGGGAATTCTGATGCCAACCTCTCCAGGTAGAATCCTGCTCGGTTCTTAAACAACCTTAGACAACCAGCATCCTCAAGATTTACTGTTTGCCAATAATAGAGGGAAAAAATTTGTGACTAAGTTTCACAGATCTGGTAGCCCAGCAATAAATTTTACACAGAGCATACCAGCTATGATTTTTAGCCTATAACTCTGATAACTAAAATCACATACTGTATATCAAATCCAGTTGTATGTGGTGAAAGCCTCCAATTCAAAATTTTCAGACCTTCTCTGAGCTTTATTTTTTTCTTATGCACTTCAATTACAATGGATATCTCTTCACTGATGATAGCTGAAATATGAGTAGTCATGATAGTTTCTGTTCTGGGTTACATTCATCCTCATTCTCCCAATTATTGGTTGGAAGCTCCCTGTAGTTAAAGAGAGACTACAGTTCTGAAGTCCAGTAGTAAAGCATAATAGCCAATATTCATCAAATATATGCTATATGCAATGTACATTTTGTGGTGCTTTATATACTTTTTCTTCTAGTAATAAGTGATACAGGTATCTATTATTTCCCTATATTATAGATAAGCAAATTAGAGCTGAGAAACAATGAATATGTCACTATTAGTATAAACTATCTACATTTGTAACAGATTCAATCTCTGTAAAATCCCACAATATTTAACTTAAAAAAATAACACTTAAAAGAAATAGCTCTTAGGTTCACTGCATTTCAGTAATGCTTACCAAGCCATGGGGACAGATTGAGTTGGGCATCTAACACCCCAGTCAGAGAAGAAAACTATTTAGAAAAGTTAAATTTGATGTAACAATTCACATCTTTTTAAACTGAACTCATCTGACTAACACCATAACAAACTTCATCCCTTACTAAGCAGACCTTTTATTAAGAAAAGGTACAGAAGACTGAAATTATTATGTTTATTATATATTATTGTATATAGTATTGTTATTATTATATTATTATATACTTTGAGACTCTACAAAATTCAATTAGTACTAAAGATTTCCAGATACACCTCATTTTCATAGAATGCCTCAGTAAAATTAAACACTGGTCCTTAGGATGATTGTATTTATTTACTCACAAATAATGTGTCTACTCTTGCCAACTTTCAGTATTAAGGGGCTTTTATCTTTAACAATGTGGAAGAGAAAAACTGGTACCTCACTTGCCTTAGTACACCAGTAAATTCCCCCATGCAAACTCTTTCCCTGTCTTCTGAATCAGAAGTAAGGACAATAAAACATGCAATCTTATTTGGGAATAAATGAATCTGTGAGGTTTCAGGATATTTTTCCCCAGCCAAATAGAGTAAAAACTACTAATCTGAGTAGTGTGACTATGAGATTCTCAAACCTTCGGGATTTCTTCCTGTATACTGGCTGCCTCCACAACTGAACCGCAAGGCAATCTCCCTGTGGAATAGGGGAGTTCTGGGAACTGGCCTAACTATTTTCTCATGAATGTTTTTGTTTTGTTTTGTTTTTTCAACTGATGAATTGGTAAAATAGAAATAAAAGTAACTTAAGCAGAGAGTCATTCTCATCACTTTTTAAAATGAACTAGTCAGGGAGGTCCTGGCAAACTCTCTGTGGTTCCATCATTTATAAGATTGTTTCTCTAAATAAATTTTCATAACATCTCCCTGTTTTTCTCTTGCTTTTCATTTTTGTTATTTTCAACATTTAAATACAATAGCATTTTCTCATTACATGTGCTACAAATGTATTTTCTCCAGATTATCTCCTATTAAATATCATATGATATTTTGCTTAACTTTCAGAAGACATGTTTACAATTATTATTTATCATGCCATCTCTGCCTGAATTTGTACATAGTAAAAGTCTTTCTTGCCCCAATATTATAAAGGTTTTCAAATATATTATTATTTCTTTAACGTAGTTATGCAATTTTTTCACCTGCTGAGGAGTCAGTGTCATTTAGACTGAACTCTCAAGTGAACCCAAATATTTTTCATTGAATTTATATTTCAATATAGTATAGAGTTGATGTTAAGTAAATTTATCCTAACTTCATTCTTATTTATTTTGATAAAATCATTTCTGAAAATATGGAGTTAAACAGTGCTTGTGCCTCATTTATTTAAATTGGTTGTAAATGGGTCCTCCCTGGTTATACAGGGTTAAGTCTCAGGATGATGAGGCTATTCTTAGTCCCATTTTGCATTTAAGTTTGTCATTCAAGTTAACTTTTGTTTAAGATGTGATCTTAAATCCAGTTTTTTTTTCTTATTGTTCCTCTATTTTCTTCTTCTCCTTTTCTTCTCCCTCCACCAATTATTCTTTCTGTCTTGTCTATTTCTCCAGCTCCATTTCCCTTCCTTTTTATCTTTTCTTCTGCCTCTGGATGTTCAACAATGAGTCTGACTCACAATTTTAAAGGGATCTTGTAGAATTTTGCTGACTTTGAGATGGCTATATAAAGTTGGTTAAATGAAAAAAAAAGTATTGCCTGGCTATTTTTTTTTACCAATATTTTATTTCTCACTGGCATTTGTAGAATTTTTCTATAGTTTATTTTTTTACACCCTGTCAACAAACTTGTTAAGCTATTGCTTGTATTGTTGACCTGTTGATATATGTAGCACTAGAGAGTCATATTTTAGTAATGAATGAAATGATAGTCTATAGATTTGCTACATGAACACAAAACAAATTACTAAATATGTGCTGTATTTTTGTGGAGGGGGTTTTTTGTTTGTTTTGTCCTTCAACTTTTTAAAAGATAATATTGCATATATTGTTTGTGTTTTGGGAATGCACTGTTCCCTCCTGCATGTGTTATTCCCTTAGTGTAGCCTACACCAAAGCAGAGTCCAACACCACAGTGCACACCTTCCCCACTTGGCTCTCAGCTATCCCACTCAGCAGCAGAGTGCCTGAGTTGGTAGTTTAGTTAAGCATGTTTTTCTATTTACTGCTCCCCCCAAAAAATTATGATTTCCATGTAATTCATTATTGTGAAGAAAAAGTATAGGAAATAATAGCCATGCCAATAAGATACCCTTTTCCACTTGTATTTGAAATCAATAGTTAACAAAAGTATCAGAGGAGAAAATCTTACCTCAAGTGTTAGTGCTTTGACTCTAGCCCCTTTGGGAAAATGACTGGAATGAGAGCTGTACATTGAAAGTCTGCCTTACCAAATAGCAGCATAGTTCCTTACGTTAACTGTCATACCCAGTTGGACAATATGCCAATGAGGAAAATGAAGAGGCTTCAGATGACAAGCAAATAATACAGTAGTGGACACAGCCAGAGAATTTCTTTATTATCTCTCTACAAAAATTTTTTTCTACCTAAAATACATGTCATAAGAAAAAACTTAGTTCCAAAGTGATACATACCAAACTTGGGGATATTTTCTAGTAAAGTAATACCTAATAATAGCAGGAGCTCTTCCCCGTGTTCCCATGGACTTAGTCACAGGTCAAGAAAACCTGAAAATGTAATCAGCACCACAGATAATGATGCAGTGTTTACATCATACTTACTATGAACACATGCTCATACAACATCCACTCAGCAAAACCAAAACAAAACAAAAAAGGAAAGAAAACAGAGACAGAGAAAGTGTAACAATAACTGTAAATAGAACTACAGATTTCTGCCAACCATTCAGTCTTTGTAGACCTAGGATAAACAATGAGTTTGCTGTCCCAGTCTACCTAAAACCCAGTTAACACCAACACCCAGCCTAACTCTCTGCTACCTCAAGCTCTAAATATGAGCTTCTCATCAAATAAAGGTGATTTTAGTGATCCACTGTACACAAACACATAAGTTACAATCAGAACCAAGAATGCTAACCCTGTTGGACTTAAAATTGTATATTATATACATATTGCACTTTATTGGTTACATAAGGAGTTTCCAGAGATAATTATTCTGAACGTGGCTTTATGCTTTGATTTGACCATGTATTAGTAATGACTACTGAATATGGACTCTAGTAAAAATAATAAAGTTTGCAAGTGGACATGTAATTTTCATTGTATAAACTCATTTCAAATTAATCTATCTAAATTTATCTGATCTACATCAGAAAGCTTATAAATCAAAGTAGTGCTATTATAGAAATGGTCTTGAATCCTTTCAATTTATTTAAAATAAATATTTGTAAAGTCTGATGCTAATTTTATTCATAGCAGCAATGAACTCCCTGAAGTATATTGAAGACACTTCAAAGTTGAGAACCATTTATCGAGAAAAAAAATTTTTAGAAATAAAATGAAATTTTAAAAGAAGAGGATAAGACATAAAAGAGAAAAAGTGACATTATTTTTCTCAAAATATATAAAATTGCATTAATTCCATACACTGTGAGCCTAAAATACTACTAATGTTCAAATGTTTTTCAAGTTGTATTAATTCCATACATTGTGTGCCTAAAATAGTATTAAAGTCCAAATGTTTTTTTGCTTCAGCAAGAGTTAATAAAAATATATTTTGTATTGCTTCCAACATTATTTATAATTATTTCAGAGTAATATTGTTAAAGGTCCTTACATCTCTTTCATTTTGGAAAAAGCTGTTCTGAAATGGAGGTGTTCTAGGCTTATACTGATACTGGCCATCTATCTTTAAGATCTAGGTTCTATTTCCACATGACTAAACAAAATATTTAGTGTCCACGAGCTTTTCTCATCTAGAAATAAAAGATGGTATTCACCCCAACTACCTAACAGTCTTATATTAATAATCACAAGAGTTATTAGATATGTAAGGATTCTGAAAAATTTGCAGCAATCTTAAACATGAACTGTAGCTACAACTGCTATATCAAAAAATGCATCTGAAAGTACTGCCATGGAATTGCACCAATCTTTTATTCCATTTTCCTTCTGATGCACTCTATCTACATACCATATAAAGTCTTGAATATAAACAATGTTAATAAATCAGTGTAAAAATACTGCCATCAAGTAAATTAAATTCTTTTATTGCAGTTATCAAGGTATCCAACCTCTAGGCTAGACCACAATATACCTTGCCTTCTCATATTCATGCCATGTATGACTGGACTAAACTTAACTGAGTCACTAGTAATAGGCAGAAGTGATCAAGAAATGAGGTCATAGAAGGCATGTCTTGATCATGTGCTTCTCGATCATATGTTCTAGGGGAACCCAGCTGCCATGTTGTGTACAAATTTACGGAGAGAACCACACAATAAGAAACTGAGTAAAACCTTTTTACATTTGAACGAGTTTAGAATGAGATTCTTCTGCCAAAAATTCTGGCACAGTATTATAGACCTCTGAGAAGGAGAAGTCTCAGGGGGCAGTGTCCCTAGTCAAACTCCCAGTTGCAGCTTCCTGAAAGACCTTAAAAGGAGAATGACCACACTAAGTCACTCTATATTTCTAATCCTCACACACTTCAGTAAGCAATACATTCCAGGGGTTTTGAATTACTAAATGTTAATTTATTACACAATGAATATGTAAATTTTGGTATCCAATGTCACTGAGAAAAAAACAATTGTATGGAGTGGTTTTGGAATCCAACAGTGATCAAAAGATGGAATGATTCTGAAGATTCTAACATGCCTCAGATACAATTTATAGATTATTGAACATTGAACTCGGTATAGAGAACTTGCTAAGGAGATTTCCAACCAGTCGGGGTTGAAGGTGCCATCTGGTTTCTTCTTGCTGCTAATAGTAAAATGTGAGAGGCAATACATTAACTAAAGGAAGGACTACTAAACAAAAAGAAGTGAACACTGACTGGTTTTGAAAATTCCTACTCTCTCCAGATGGCAAGCAATGCTAAAATTAATTAAGATGTTATTTTTTTAGTAAAGGTGATATACAGGGAACTCCCAGGAAGTCATAGTCTAAAAATCACACTGAAGTTGTGACCGTAATATCATTTTTTAAGACTTCAGAATGGTCAAAGATGGAATTTAGGCTCCATTCAGTTTGCCATAAGGCATTCTAATGTCGGGTGTATCTAACAAAACTTTTCAATGAACCTAGCTTCAGCAGAAGTCAAAGGCAGAAAAGGACTTATCCCACAAGGCTCATGGATGTAACATCCATCTGAGATGTTGAACGCAAATAATATTCCCAAAAGACACATGAAGTACTTAAAAGAATTATACTAATAGAAACCTTGTGGTTTAAAATGAAAGGAAAAGAGACAATATGAACTCAGAAGAGGCCACTGACTCCCAAAAGTCTAGTGGTGGAAGAAAGCAGACTGAGAAACTGTTCACTAGCTGATAGGTGCTATTTTACATGGGAAAATAAGAATGACTTGGAAAAGGAATGAGCCAGTGGCCAAAAATCAACAATGACAGAGAAAAAGTATAGAGAAGTAATGACTGAATGAGAGAGAATTGCTATGTTCCAACGGCTGTATTATGCAGTCTTTTACCTGCCGCATTGTGGAACAAATTCCTATATGAATTATTCTATACCTGTCTTCTATGTTGGACATGAAAGAAAAAAAAAATTTGCTTCTTAGTTCACAGAATCACTAAACCTGATTTAGATGACAAGATCCTTGACTTTAAGCTGATGCTGAAATGGAATGAGTTGAAAATTTGGGGAATGTGTGACTATATTTTGTCTATGAAAGGGATATGAATCATTAGGGCCAAATAGGAAGCCTCTAAAGGAATCCACAATTATCCCTCCCTCCTCCAGCTGAGTGTAGGATGACTTAGTGACACATTTGCAATGAATAGTAGGTGAAGGTGATATGTGACTCAAAATCATGGAACACAATGTGGTATTTAGTCTGCCTCTTTTCAAATGACAACATTCCAAGACAAGTTTCAACAGAAGCTCATAAAAGACCCTGAGACAAAACTACCTTAGACATTCTTAAACTCTTGACCCTAAGAAAAATGGTGACCATATAAGCAATCGTTGTTTTAAAATACAAGGTTGTGGGACAATTTGTTATATACAATAGATAATTAATAAAACTATATAATTGAATGGAGCAATTCTGAAAAAAGAGATTTAGTAGATTGAAATTTCAATCCATCCAATATCTCTCTTACATTGAGAATTACTGTATGTGGGTGGCCCGTGAGAGACAGCATTTGTAAACAGGACTGAAAACTTGGTCAGTTATTAACTCACCATATAACATATTTTCAACCAATGAATTTTCTACGTATTACTCTGAGTTACTTGAATTGTTTATTCATTCTTGTTCCCCACTTTTGCCACTAACTGCTATTTTCCAAAACATAAATTTTCAACATAACAATGGCAAAAGTGTGCCAGTGATAGTTCTGAAACTATCTTTTCTAAAGTGGTCAGTAAACATGACAAATGTCAGCAAGGAATTAAGAACAGAGGTGATCTTTTGATAATACAGTAGTTCTGAGCTCCAGCAGCAGCCAATACAATGAAAGGTTACCCACTAGTGCAAAGAAAACATACCATGCAAATAACTTATTATATAACAACTCCAAGTGAGAAACTCAAGTTCTGATTCTCAGTTTAGTTTAATTTCAGAGGTCTACAAAACTGTGCCAGAATTTCATTTGGACAGAATCTCATAAAAATCCATGTATTTTATGCTTTCAATCAGGCCAGCAGTACAGAGGTGGAAACATTTCTTTTTCATAGTATTTCAACATTGCTGCTTCTGGTCCTGGCCATATTCCAGGAATGAACAATAAAAGAAAAAGCTTTCAGCAGTTTTTGAAACCTACTGCCTGAGTTTGGGTTCGACTTCTTAATAGTGTCCTGTTTCTTGTTCTCTTTAGTGAATGTATTCTGTGAATGACAGATCTTAAGAGCAAGACAATTATTAATACAGAAAAAAAAACTTTTTACTGTTACTGGTATACACATTCCAACATGAGTTTTTTCTGCAACTCAAAAAGAAAAAGATAAAAAGGGGAAGAGTGTATCTGAACCAAACACTTAACACCAGGTTTTGCTTATTTGTATAATTTTTAATGGTATTTTTTCACATAATTCTTTATCAAATAGGGCCATACAACTACAGTTTCTCAGTGACTATCTTTAAGTCTTTAATGGCTATTGTTATATCCTCCCAAGCAACTTGTGCCCGAAAAATAAAACTCATTGAAACTAACTTTTCTATCATTTGTATTGTTTCATTGATGTTACAACCTAGTGTTGTTTCACCCAAGCTTTTAAGTAAAGACAAATCCTTGCATTTTATAGCATTGTGTAAATCAAAAAAAAAATGTTCAGAAGAATTTTACCTAAAAATTTTTCCTTCCAGTCGTTTGCCATTGTAGTTTACCCAGTATACAAGTATTTATTAGGTCAATGCAGATACTGCATCAAAAAGCCAAACGGAGGGATGTCAGCTTGCCAGTTGAAGAGTATAGACCAACTTGAATTGAGTTAATTAAGCAACTAAAATGGTTGATTGTAGTGACAATAAATCCCCAGGCTAACCATCATCTTGATGTTATTTCTACTTTTAGATAATACTATCCTTTAAAATAGTAGTATATGATTTATGATTAAGTACACTATACATATGGTTTTAAGCTTTCACAAGTTCAATATTTTTATATCTAGTATTTTATTCTAATATAAAATATCTACATCAATAATTTATTATATAGTGAACAAACATTTGTTTTATTTTATAAAATTATATTTTATTATATCTATTTTCTATTGTGTTATTCTTATACACTGCAAATGTTATATATAATTCATATATATCTAATTATATTGATGGAAAGAAACATACAGATAGATCAGATAGTAAAAACCTAAGTTCTGGCAACCAGAAATTTGAAATGGTACCTACATCCCACTTTCTTCTACTTGAATAGAAGTGCATTGTTATCGCCCATACCAGTCTCAATACAAATGATTCAATGGTAACTGTCAATATCTTAGAAAGAACATCTCAAACTAATGCATAGAGTCCTGATATATTTGAGTTTTGCTTTATTTTTCCAGAGCCTTTTCTGCTAAGCATGGAGTGTCCACAAATACTAGGAAAAAGAAAGGGAAGCAAGTTATAAGGATTCCTCTTTGTGTGTATTTGCATTATCCCATGTAGTTTATAATTTGAACATTCAAATTGCTCATATGTAATAATTCTCATGGAGTTGAAGAAATCTAACACTTTTATGGTAATGCTCAAAATTTTAAAGGCTTTTGCTGAAGACATTTATGATTTCCATGTTCTGAGGAACTCCTGAAGTTCATGTGAACATGACAACAACTTTAGAAAAATAGAAATCTGTATCTAAGGCAATGGTATTTAAATTGTGTTTGTGTGTATGGTCTCTGTTAGTCTGTAAAGTAAAAAAGATACACCAACATTTATAAATTTGAATAAAACCAGTTGTAACTGGGCATCTGAATATCTGAGTTCATATTCTGCCCACTTGGGTAAGAAATGGTTTGTAGGATCTCAGTTTAGCCACATCTTACATGAATGCTGATCTAGACTTAAGGTTCTTGAACTTCAGTGTGCATTTGAATCAAGTATAAAATTTGTTACAGATTCAAATCTGGATTAAATAGGTTAGGTTAGAAGTCAGGAATCTCAACTTTAATAAATTCTTGATATTAGATGTGACATTTCATTTAATAAAAAGTGATTCCTTTCAAGATGGACAACCTTTAAGTAGCAAAGGAACAGACTTCAAGGACAGTTCTTAGTTCACTTTCAATCACTACACTAACCTGAGGCCTGGTGTTTCCCTGACACACGTTGCAGCTTGAACATATAGCTGACTCTGAGTTCTGAACAAGATCTTTCCAGAAGTAGAAAACATGCCATGAAAATAACTCTAAGGTTAGCACTTCAATGTCAAATCACCCAATCTGTCATCACATCTCTTTTCTTTTGGATAGGTCATTGCTCAGGTGTGAACCTGGTTATTTTTAATATGGCTGACACAGAGGAAGTGTGTATTACTGCTGTCTCTTTGGCAGCATTAATTTTCTTTTTACATCTTTAGGGGTAAGATGAGATTTAGATTTATCGAGCAAAAGACTCACTGTATGGGATTGCCTATGGATGTATTAGAGGAAGAAAACAAGTTAATCAATTTATTGCAGCTGTCAATAGCACCAATGACATATTCTGTCATTTTCAAATGTTTGCTCTTAAAATGATAATCAGACTTGGCCCTCCCTGGTGGCACAGCGGGTTAAAGCACTGCACTAAGAAGCTAAAGCCACTTCCACATGAGTTTGATTCCCACCTGCCCTGGAGGTGACCACATGGCGTGGTAGACCTCTCCTGACCCGCCCGCTGCTCCCCTCAGCAGTGTACTTAGTCGATCTGCCTGTTCTGCCCCCCACTCTGTCTCTGGTGAATCCTCTCACTGCCCCTCCAACTCTGGCCTGTACCCCAGTTCTGTATGAACAAATAAATAAATCTTTAACAAAAAAAAAATGATAATCAGACTTATACTTAAACATGTCACTGGAATGAATAGAGAAACTTAAGAACTAGTATCTCTAATAATATTACAAACATATTACATTCACATGAAACTTACAATATCCAGCAATCTAAGAAGAGAAGAAGGGAAGGACAGGGAAGAATGCAGGGAGGAAGAGGGTTAGGAAAGAGAAAGAGCAAGAAAGACTCTAAAGTTCCCAAAGAAAGGAAGATCAGAGAAAAGAAGGACAATGTTGACATTTACTAATATAGTAAGACTTGGTAATTCAAAGCATGTGTATGCATGCTTTAATTCAAGTTAAAATATTTTCATTGTGATTAAAATTCTGGTTTTATTTCAGGCTACTTATTTCAGTTTAAACCACTGCCACTTACTAGAAGAAATGCTTTGGAAAAGTCTTTTGAACCTCTGAATCTTCACTTTCCCAGTTATAAAATGGGCTAATGTATTCTATTAAGGCTATTATGAGGACTAAAGAGATAATATAAGTGGATGCATATTGCCAGCAATATGACACTACATAAGCACATTATTACCCAAATTACTATCATTACACTTGCTTTTTTCGCTATCCAAATAATTGAACATTATTTAAATACTGGCAAAAGCTAAGAAAGTGCCAGAAAGACGTATTTCTTTAAATTTAAGTGGCCTGTATTTTCCCCACTGACATTATTAATAACCAAGATTAATATTAATACCTATAACCATCATAGTAATGGTATACAATATTGAACTCTAGGTAATAGTAGAGATGATATGGTTAGTGTACAGTCAGAGTCCTTAGGAATGGAAACAAATTTAAATAAATCTCCCTGGTGGAGAATAATCAATCTAATTGATTATTATATCAAAAGATTCTACTTATTTGAGGATAACGGCTTAAGCTATAGACTTAGGGATAGACAGTGAATACCTTTTCTCCCTTCCTTTCGTCATGGTTTTCTTTACCCAGGAGCCAACATAGGACACAAATATATATATATATATATATATATATATATATGTATGTATGTATATATATGTATATATATGTATGTATATATGTATATATGTATGTATATATGTATATATATGTATATATGTATATACATATACATATATATGTATATATACATATATATAATTTCTAATACAAAACTTAGATTTCCAGTTTTCATAGACAAAAAGTTCTATCAAAATCAACTAGAGAGTTTGTTTCATAACTATCAAGTGCTCTGTGCATCCTTCTCACTATCTGTCCCAACACAGATCTGATATTCTGCTATTCACAGAAGGCAGACATTCTCAGAAAAGTCTAATGCATTATTGTGAAGGAGGAAGACGGTAAAATTCAGATATTGAGAAATGTTCTCAGATCATTTCCACAATATCTTTGTTTCTTGTTATCATTTAAATTACAATCAAAGTTAGAAAGTGCTCAGTTTAGGTTGCTATGTATTCTATGGTCTTTGCAGGAAGAGTCCTTTAAAAAAAAATCTCATTGAAGTATATAGAGAAAAGAACAAACAGTAAACTAAAGTGCTTCATAATGCTCTGGTGATTACCAGAGGGAAGGGAGAAGGCAGTGGGTAAGTCAGAAAAAAAAGAGGACAATGGTGACTTTAATGTAATACATGTATATGTTGAGTCTCAATAAAAAGCAACTGAAAATTATGTAAGTTATAATTATATGGTACCTCAATAAAAGAAAATAATAAAATAAAAACAACATTCTTCACACAAAATTTTTTCACAGTAGTCTTCTTCAATAATGGATCACTATATTATTGTTGGTCTAGAAATAGTCTTTTAAAGCGTGTAAAACTGAAATGTGTTGTGTTTTTTTTTTTTCAAAAGTACATGATAGAGGTGGATAGATGAGGAAGGAAGGTGGGGAGGAACATTTTTGAAGTATAAATAGATTACAACTCGACAACCATGCCTATCCTGAGTGTTTCTGTCAGATAATGTTCAGCTCTCACTGACACCATCCTAATGGGCCAATGTTATACAAAAATGAGCAAAGTGAGGGGAATGGGAAAAAGAGATATTTGGAAAATAAATGGCATCTTAAATCTCAATAAATTTAAGTACAATAAATATGTAATTGTGCCTTTGGCAATCATTATTATTATAGGCATTGGTAAAATAATATTTGAGCAGTCTGATTAATAATATAGACCATATTGACAATTTGCAGTGACTGAGAGGTTTGTTACTAAGAAGGGAGAGGATTTTTGCGATTAACTTAAAAGCAAGAATAAAGCCAGGCCTACTACAATCTGAACATTTCCTCTTAACTAAGAGAGGACAGTCTACTTAGGTCCTAGCTGAACAGCTGAGATTCTCAATGGGCGACATGGCTGGCCAATCAGAAGCAACAAAAATTTTACACTTTTTTTTTTATAAGTACTTTCTATGAATGGTTTGATGTTGTGAAGGAGGAGTGGAAATGAATTAGAATTCTCTAAATATTGAGATTCAATTGCCATAATGCGTTTAGGGACATTATTGTGGAATTGAGCGCCTGGAGGCAGATGAAGGATCTGACCCAATGCCCTGATCCACCAGTCCTCCAACTCCAATCTAATGAACACATACACTCATAATTATTTCTCAAATAGTTTTTATCTAATTTTAAAGTGGATAATTTATACCACTTGTATAAAAACGCATTAAGTTTCATTAAAATATTCAGCATTAGTAGAACTTTGAGCAGAATATATTTCTTACGGTTTCCCAAAGTCATACATATTTATAATATTAAAGCTCTTCAGTAGCTTTAATAATAGAATTTCTATCCCATAGATCTGAATACTAATTTTAATATGTTCCTGTAGAAGAAAGCTATGTGCACAAGAAAGTACATTTGCATTTTATACTTTCTTGTTTTGTGCTTATTTCTTTTTCATTACACATTCTTTTAATTAAACTTTACTTTTCAGCAAAAAGCTTTTTTCCCCATTTTTGGTCTTAGTTTTTCTTTTTTTTTTCTCTTTGTCAGTTAAAAGGCAAAAGCTTGAAAGGTGTTCACCACTTTCTATTAAGGAAGACGGGAAAGGACCTCATCTTAGTTCTGCAATATGTTCTACATTATTTTAACTCGTTTTGTCTCAGTTCAAGTCTTTGAGTAATGGATCAATTCATTTTTGAGAATATAAGCATTTGGGGCACAGAATCACATATGCTTGTCCACTACTAGTCTCTTGTGGCAATTTTGAAAAGAGAAGTGGCAGAATATCAAACTGGAGAAATTGTTTTTAGCGCACACTGCGTTTTACAATTGAGTCAATCTCAAAGAACTTTATGAAGTGATGATTTAAATGCTGCATAATGCAATGACTTTGTAATCAAATGGAACTGTGATCCATCTGTCATCTATCCATCTATCTTCAGAATCCATATTTAAAGTGACTGACGCACAGGACTCTCAGAAGTGGGCATGTTTACACTCATGATAGCTCCCATCAGCTTGAGAAATAAAAATCTACTATATTCAGAAAGGAAATATGTGCCAGTTCACAAGAGCTATAGTTCCTTGCTTCCTTCAAAGTGCTATGAGAGCTTTAACTTTTGACTCACATTTTTACAGTCTCAATGAGAATGCTATGTGAGACTTTAAATGTCCCTCTAAAGTAATCCATAAATTAATTCTGAGATCCTGTTGTTATGATCTCAAAGAACACACTCAGAAGCTTTAAACATATTAAGTGGCTGTGTGAAATCTGAGTGTGGTGGTTTATTTTCTCAGATAGTAGTGTGAATTAGAAAGGTATCAACCTAGGAAGTTTGAGTTCATGACCTCTCTGTATTAATAGCCTTAAATTAATTGAATAATAAGCAATTGTGAAGGCAGTGAGTATCCTGGATTTTGAAACTAGGAGCTTTGGAGACTCTGCTGTTTATATTTTGATTTTCTTATGAGTTAAATGCGTAGCGTGTGCTGTTAGGCTGATACCAACACAGCATGTTCTGGGAAGCTGACTCTAACCCTAGACTTCAGTGAGAATCTGCCCATCCTTAATCACATATCCAATATTAAACCTAATGGCTTATCCTCTCAGATTGTATTTGTTTTTCATGTAAATTGTATGTAATTTTACCACATCTTGATTTTTTTTTCACAACTGGTTAATGTTGAAACCTCAAGACCACAGAAGTCAGCTACTCCTACCTTTCAAACTGAAGTATTGGCTCACTTAGACAGGACCTGCAAGGGCAGTAAGCACAACCCAGGTTTTCAGTGTGTCTGCCCTCGTACAAGTTTCTCAATGACTTTAGGTGTAAAAGGTTGAATGCTAGAGGGAGGATTTCCCTAGGGAAAGTTGTTAATATGAGAGAATTTCCTCTACTCCACAGCAAATAAAATGGGATACTTTAGTTTTTTCTCAAGGTTAGGGAGAAGGGTTTCAAAATGATTACACAGTGAGTGTATGATATGTGTGCCTTATTATGGACTGGTGCCTTGTATCTGATAAATCAAAAAGGCAAAGGGCAATAGCCAAAGTTCAAGTCACTAAATGAAAGCAGGTGGCAAAAGCACCTGGTTGTTACATTTTAGTGCCCAATGAAGGAGGTCTCCTCCAGGGGTGAAAAGAATCTCAGCAAAAAATACTAGACTATATATTCTAGATAAAAAAGGAGTAATAAGTAACCAAATGGAGTGGAAATATTCACCTCATTCAAATGAATTGTGAGTGGTGAGTTCCCAAGTTAAAGGGACTCTGAAGCTCCCGTAAAGTGCCCTATGAAAGCTAGCATAAGCATTAAGCATTTGTCAGGATTGGAGGAAAGAAACAAGATGGGCACCAAGCCAGGTCTGTAGCCTTATCCATGTCCTCAGTTCCCTTTCTTCCTTAACAGTAGACATGGCCAGAGCCAGTCGATTGGTCAATGCTAGACTTGAAATTAAAGAAGCCTTTTTCACCTTTCTCAATACTACATCATGCATTAACATAAGAAGTTCAAAGTTGTTCATTGTGATATTGAACTTAGCATATACAAAACCATATTATGACTAAAATTAATTGAACTTCTTTCAAATCTACAAGTGATAAGGCAAATAGTGAGACTTAACCTAGGTTTCATGCAAAGGTTGTTAAAGAATCATTCCTTTAGAGTGGGTTTGAGTGGTCAGTGTGGAAAAAGAACACACGTCTGATTATCCTTCATCTGTTCTTCTTGCTTAGTCAGTTTACCTGTTTCATAGAATTCCTTCTTTTGAGTTGTTATAACACAAAATAAGAAAATGCATATGAAACCATGGTTGTCCTATAAAGCACTTGTAAGGGACAATGTAGCTGAGGAAAGAGGGCTGCTTATAATAATTAAAGTCCCATTCATTGTGGGCTGCATTGCTAACAGTTACTTTTACATAAATCCTTGACATATGGAGTTTGAAGGAGACAAAAGTTTATATACATAATGAGTATTCACTAAAATCTAAACCAGTGTTCTTCAACCCAGGTGCATGGAGGGCTCTAATTTGAGTGGCAGCTGTAACTTAGAAAAGTCCAGTGGCTTTTTTTTAAGATTTATTTATTTATGCATACAGAACTGGGGTACAGGCCAGAGGTGCAGGGGCGGTGAGCGGATTAACCAGAGACAGAGTGGGGAGCAGAACCGGAAGATCTACGCAGTGCACTGCTGAGGGGAGCAGCATGTGAATCATCTCTGGGACCAGGATCAAACTCTCACTGAAGCAGCTGCACAGCGAGCTTGCAGTGATGCACTCTAACCTGTTGTGCCACCATGGAGGATCTCTCCAGTGGCTTTAATGAGGATAAAAGTGATCTGCTCTAGTGGGGATACATTTTTATAGCTCCTGTTGGTTAGAATTGCTAGTGCAGGGTGAATAAGAAGTAGACTGACATTTTAAGTTAGATTTATCATTTCTAAGTTTTCAATAGGCAGTGAACTCTCTTATTGCTGAAACTTGAGGCAGTCTATTGCCTCTCCCTCCTCTGAATCAATAGGTTACTTCATCACACCATTGATTTCTTCCATTGCTCTAGTCCAAGAAATAAAAATTTCTAGAGATATTGACCAGGGCATAGGAATAATATAGGTCTAACCTTTATTAGCCCACCATTTGCTAGAATTGACTATAGAACCTGTATTGACAAAGCAAATCTCTCCTGGCTCCCTCAGCTTTCCATTCATATCTTAGACCTTCCAACATAATCTTCATTGGTAAGAACTCCAGATAAAGCATTGTCGTCAGCCAAACATGCACATCTCCAAACAAGGGCACACGCTACTTCAGCGGGAGTCAGAAACCTTGCTGTGAAAACACATAAGCTCAAAAGCACTGCACACTTGGGCCTTGTGTTAAAGGAGAGTACCGAGGTAAAACAAAACAAAACAAAACAAAAATGCCTTCCTTTTTAAATTTTTTCACATCCACATGCAAAAGTATTTCACTGTCTGGTAGCATAAAATATCTATTTGTGTCTGAGAGAGGTCATGGACTTTAATGGTTCTGAGAAGGGGAAGCATGGGTGACAAAAACAACATAGATTGCAGTAAGCAAGAACTGCAGTGAGCATTGTGATTTCACCTACTGCCATGTATATCCAATGAAACTGTCAGTTAATGTACCTTTTCTTTATAATGGTGAGACTAATAACTGAGGAGTTGATAATATGACATGGAATGTACATCAGAAAACTGGTGCAGTGCTCCAACTCATGATAACTAATCAGTATGCTTTGGCCTAATGAACTTTATATTAACAGACTCAGATTTGTGCTTACTATCTAACAGGTTCTCAGGAATTCTTGCCTCCCTCTTTTTCCTGTGATATATTGGATAGAATATGAAAGCATGCCACTAAACAATGCTTTATGAAGGAAAAACACAAATGTATAAACAGATTTTCATGGCAAAGAGAAAGTACATGTACTTTGAATTATTTGGCATTTCTATCACCCTGAGTAAATCAAAGTTAGCATTTTTTCTTCATTTGTAAAAAAGGAGAATACATTTTTTCATGAAATTAAATTATCTATGCAGAAGTGTCTAAAAAAGAGATTGGCAGACAAAAAGTTCTCAACACAGGCTCCCTTTTTCTTTTTCCTTTCTTACACTGGATAAGGATCATTCTTAAACCCTAACAGCATTTTTAAAAAACCTCTGATTATAAGATCATCTACTGGCCTACAGATCTACCTTAACCTTTCTGTGATATACTATAAATCAAAAAATTAAATGTAGCTTAAAAAGATTCAAAGCAAATATGTCTACATAATCCAGAGAGAGAAAATTCTATACTGACACACAGTTTTCAAATCTTCTCTTACTTGGTTTTCCTTAAAAATCAAAGACAACACACCAACTACATGAAAACCATAAATCACTATGCAGTGAAGTCATTGTTCCATATATATACCTACACTGACTTTCAGTGGCCCTCTTCTATCATGCGAAGTTATTGTCAAACTGCTCAGGGTTAGGAAAGGAGGTGGAGCAGTAGTTTATGGGTAGAATGACAACATTCCAAATTACACCATTCCAAGTGGTGAAAGAGCTGGTTCAGTCCACACTTTTCAAGAAAAGCGAAATTTATTATCATGTCAATCAGCCCTAGAGTGATGAACTGGGGGGGAAAGGTGTTGTCCTTGGCTGGAAATGGTCAATGAGGCAGCTTAACTCAAATAGCAAGTCCACAGACCTACTTACCACATACTTTAGAACTCAACTGGAGTCACTGTGATTTGGTCCAGCTAACACTTCATTCCAATTTGGCTACCTCCAATGGGCATTTATAAAATATTCTTCCTTAGAAAATAAAAATTATGGAAGGCTTTCAAAAAGCATAAGCAAGGACATCTTGATGTCTATATAAATACACTAATCTAATTCTGTTAAGTCATTAGTTACTCTCAAAGGTGTGCTCAAACACTGACAAAATTTTGTCACTTCTCATTATTATTGTCTGAATGATGTGTTTTTAGAATAAAAATATTTAAAATACACAAAAATTAAAATTCACCTTTCTTTCCTTTCATAAATTTAGTTACCATATAAGCTTCTTGGCCTGGATTGAGTATTATGAACTTTCAAATTTGTATTGTACATGCATACTTATTCAATATTTATCATTCTCTGAAGCCAAAATGGGAGAAAGCAAATGTTTGGTTTATTTACATTTAAAATAGAATATCTTTAAGTTTCTATACTATGTGTGAAAGAAATGCATTAGAGAAAAATAATTTTACTTCCTCAATCTGCTTTTATAAGTAGATTTTTATATAGAAAGTGGAATTTTTAGCAAAGAGCCATCTCAGTATTTGTGCACTGTGGAAGATAAATATTATTCAATTAATATGTGAATATGAAATTAGAAAGCTGAAGTGGTTAAATTATACCAAATGAGAAACGATGATACCTAGAAGAACTTAGAATGGGTTGGAGACATCAGTGAGATTGGAGGCTGATGAAGTCATTTGGTGGAGGGGAGGAAGGGGGAAGTTAAAAAAAAAACTAAGTTTAGAGTGTTTTAAGAACTAAGAGATACTTTAAAATGATGTTCATGGGAATTTTTCAGTGTCAGGAAGGTGAAATATAAACAATATTGACTAATATAACACCTCTTCTCTTTTTCCCTATGAAATCTTTAGTAAAATATCTATTTTTCTTTAGTGACAAACAGAATATATTTTCTTTAAATTGAAGTATTGAGCTCTTTACTAAAATTCTATCAGAGTTCCTCTTATATATAAGGATCACATTTATTCAAATATTATATGAATAATCATATTCATATCAATATTTCAAAGAATACTTGATTCTGACTAAAGTTAAGAACTATACTCAAGAGGAAAAGTCAAGAATTTCAGTTGGAATAATAACATTTCAATCAAAATTCCTTAGTATTTTTGTTCAATTATATATTTAACTCACTTATGCTAAATATCTGCTATGTGCTGGGCATCATTAGTCACAGAGTTCATAGTTGAAGTAAAGCCAGATTTTATCTGAAGATACATTCTCTTAAGTATTACATAACTAACATATTGCAAAATATTTTCCAAAAGCAATCTCCCTATAACAGGTAGCATCAATGTTTTTTTCAGTAGAAATCAACAAATTTTTCTTTTCCACAATCAATAACTGGAGTTTCAAAATTCTTCTTTAATATCAACCACATAGATATTTTGCATTCCTTTCCTACTCTCACTTTGTAAAATATAGCTCTTCTGAAAAAATAAAAATAAAAAAGGAAGTTTTTAAGAAGTGCTGATACCTGATGTGGACAATGCAAGAAGAGTTAAAATCACCTGACAGAGACCAAGAGATCAGTGCATGCCAGAGGGAACATCAGGTGCAAAGATTATGCATGCTGATGAATGTGGACTATTTAAGTGGAGTCCACTGGGAACTGTAGATGAGATTCAAATTATGGCTTAGTGGAGATGCTTAATGTGCTTATATTCAAATAAAAGAAGGAGCACTTCACCATCTTGTGAAATGGAGGAAATCAATAAGAATCCAACAACAGGGAGATAACATGATCAGTGGGTTCACTAAGAAAGTTATTGGTCAAGTATAGATGAAAAAGTGAGTGCTGAGAGATAAAGACAAGCAGGAGAAGTTTCTGAAATAGTCCAGATGGCCTAATAGTAAGAAAGGAGATATCAGAAAAAAAAAATGAAGATAATGCTAAAAATGAAGAAATATTAATAACCAGTGAATGTGTGGATGTAGTCTTTGAGAGAAGTTACAAGGCATGGCTGAAGCTTGGTTAACAAGCCAGCCAGAGACACTGATGATAAAATAATGGTTCCACATTTAAAAACCATCTAATAAGATTGCTTCTTATGCAGTTTTAATATATATGTTCTACTCTTCAAAGTGAAGGGCAAAGTTTACCATTAAAACATACAATTACTGGGCCCTCCCTGGTGGTGCAGCAGGTGAAAGCACAGCATTAAGAGGCTAAAGCCACTTCCACATGATTTCGATCCCCACTTGGCCCAGAGGTGACCCACATGATGCCATAGACCTCTCCTGGCCCGCCTGCTGCTCCCCTCAGTAGTGTACTTAGTCGATCTGCCTGTTCTGCTCCCCACTGTCTCTGGTGAATCCTCTCACTGCCCCTGTACCTCTGGCCTGTACTGCAGTTCTATATGCATAAATAAATAAAGCTTAAAAAAAACACAATTACTGAAATCAAACTGGTTACCACTAGTAAAGAATGTAATAATTCAATAGGCAAAAACTATTTTCTAGGAAAAGTAAAACAAAGTAACTGAAAACTTTAAATAGAGAAGAACAATAACCCAAAAAAAGGCTAATTTTGCTTCAATTTTATAAAAGAAATGAAATTAAAAGCACAAGTTTAAATAATATGGGTACAATGTTGCTTTTATGTCATGTTCAAAATACCTATTTTTTTACATACCCTAAAATGCTGACAGCCTCCAATATTATAAAATAGTTAAAATATTTTTATGTTAGAAATAGGTTTTTTTTTAAGATTTATTTATTTATGCTTACAGAACTGGGATACAGGTCAGAGGTATGATGGGTGAGAGGATTCACCAGAGACAGAATGGGGAGCAGAACAGGCAAAATGACTGAAATACACTACTGAGGGGAGCAGTGGGCAGGTCACGACATGTCTGGCAATTCATGTGGGTCAGTTCCCTGGCCAGGGATGGAACTTGTGCTCCAGTGGCTTCGGAGAGCTTCAATTCAACCCATTGCAAAACCAGGGAGAGCCCCTAAAAATAGGCTTTTTTTTTTTAATACAAATTGTTTGTAATGTGTTTAACACCAATGGTCTGCTAGATACTAATAGCACTGAGACACACACACACACACAAAAAAAAAAAAAAAAACTACTAGTGTTTTTCAAGATAATTTTTCATCATCCTAATTGATTTTACTTCTAAGGTCAAGGAAAACATTCCATTTGTATTATTTGACACTGAAGTAGAACACTGCTCACATTTTTTCTTTTTATTTTTAAGATTAATTTACTTAGGCATTCAGAATTGGGCTATAGGCCAGAGGTGCAGGGGCCACGAGAGGATTCACCAGAGACACAGTAGAGAGCAGAACAGGCAGATCCACGAAGTACACTGCTGAGTGGAGCAGCAGATGAGACAAGAGAGGTCTGCCATGCCATGGGGGTCACCTTGGGGGCTGGGGATTGAGCGTGCACTGAACTGGCTATGGCTAGCTTGCAATGCTGCATTCTAACCTGCTGGCCACAAAGGAGGGCCCTCACTGCTCACATTTAAATTGAGTCATTTAAAAACAAATAATTATCAAAATTATTATTTTGACCTCAGATCAAATAGCATTTTGGGCCTACTAGCCAACTCAATCTCCAATCAGGATACCTAAAATGCTGTTTGGGTCAATACTGGGTGCAAGTCATTTGGAAGATGGCTGTACAACTTTGCCAAATGGCTAGAGATTTGTTGCCATTATTTGTTTTTGATGTGTATCTATTTTGTATGGCAATTTACACATAGTAAAAATAAATTTATTTTAACTTCCTTTTAAAATATTTAGTCCAGGCCCTCCCTGGTGGCCCAACGGGTTAAAACACAGCCCTGAGGAGCCAGGGCCACTTCCGCATGAGTTCGATTCCCGCCTGCCCCGGAGGTGACCATGTGGCGCATCAGACCTCTCCTGACCCGCCCGTTGCTCCGCTCAGCAGTGTACTTCGGCAATCTGACTGTTCTGCTCCCCGCTCTGTCTCTGGTGAATCCTCTCACCCTCCACATCTCTGGCCTGTACCCCAGTTCTGTATGAATAAACAAATGAATCTTAAAAAAAAATATATTTAGTCCTTTGCATGCTTTGTCCTCTTAACCTTTTAAGGCTGTCAAATGCATTGCTCTTATTCTCAGGCTCTTAGCCAAGAATCAACTTGGAATTAACAGAAGTCTTCAAGAGAAAGTGGCTTTAAAACAAAGGCTTCTCTCTCTGATGTTTGCCCCTTGTCAGCTCACAAATGCCTTACAAGCAATCTTAAAAATAATAATAATAATAATATTGGGGCCCTCCCTGGTGGCGCAGCGGGTTAAAGCACAGCATTAAGAATAGAATGCCACTTCCACATGAGTTCGATCCCCACCTGCCCTGGAGGAGATCCACAAGGCGTGGCAGACCTCTCCTGACCCGCCCACTGCTCCCCTCAGCAGTGTACTTGTCGATCTGCCTGTTCTGCTCCCCGCTCTGTCTCTAGTGAATCCTCTCGCTGCCCCTGCACCTCTGGCTTGTACCCCTGTTCTGTATGCACAAATAAATAAATGTTTTTTTTTTTTTAAATTGTCCAACTCTTCTAGAGAAATTTGTCTGTAATACCAGAAGCAGAGATTTTGGGGTTTGTTTCAGGGCTGATCTTGCTCTGATTTACTACTGGTTTTACATCTCCTTACACTCTTTGGCAAAATCCTGAAAACTTGGATTTAATTAAATGAATATCCTAGCAGCATTTTTACATTTGTGCATGCTCTATTCCAAAAACATCTTTATTTTTCGAATTTCATGTTTTGCTGTAATCCAAGATTCAAGGGATAAAGTTTTCCACTTTGTTACTGCCATTTCACATAATGTGTGTGTAGAAGTGACACTGACAATCCCCAATTGATAAAACACATTTATTTAATAAAAGACACACCGTTGCAGGAGTGTGTTTAGAGGGAGGTTTTGATTGGACATCAGAGAGCCACTGTCTGCAAGTTTTCTGCTCGCCTAATTGTTCAGCCCTTTGGGTACAGCTGCCATGTGGGTTGGGCTTCCCTGGGAGGACACACAGGCACAGGCTGACAGTTATTAGCTAATTAACACAGTCTGATCATTTACCAGTGCCTTTATCCAATTATGATTTGAATGTTTTGAATAAAGATGTAGTGTTAAGTAATGTAAGTAAAGATGTAATGTAAGTCTTTTAGCATTAAATACTTCATTGGCATTCTTATAATATATATTTACTGCAAGTGACTATTTCAATAGTTTACCAGTATCCTGGGGGAATATATTCCAGTCCTGCTACCATTGAAATTTTGTATATTTGTCTATACTCTGTTCTGTAAATGTCTACAGAGAATATATAAAACAAAGTAAAAAAAAAAGACTAATATAAAAAATGAAAGAAATAGTTAAGGTTAATGAGTCTGGGACCAAAAAAGTCATGCACCCCATATGGATAGGACCTAGCAAGACAGAGTGTGGGGAGGTAAAGTAGATATAGCAGAGAAACTAAAAGTATAAAATTGGCAGGGCTGGAGAATATATTACTAATGAGACACATTTCCCAGCAAATTTTGTAGTCTGGGTAGACTATAAATAATGTGTGATCACAGAAATTCTCAAAGAGTGAACCTATTGCTTCTAAGTAGAAGTGTGAGGGGTGGAGGGAGGCTAAATTCAAGGCAAATGATTCAGTTCTTCCACCAAGGATTAGTATGACCTTGGAAGGACATCCAGTCTGTGACTTCCACCATTCTCAGCCATATAATGAAGATTTATAGAATCTCCAAGATACTTTGTAGCACAAATACTTTTGAAGTCATTCCTGAGTTCTCCTATGACTAGAAAGAAACTCAAGGTAAAAGTGAGAGGACTCCAAGAAGAGGGTGAAAGTGGAACTGCTCTCATCTAAAAGGCAGCAGCCTATCTGATGCAATTGGAGGAGTAAACCTGCCTAACACTTAGGGCGTGCTTGGTGACTGCTTCCTACATCAGCAGTGAACCCTGTATCACTGCGGTCCTTCTGGTGATGTTGATAGCAGAGTTCTGGGTTTTGAAGTCTTATTAGCATAGTGAATAGTCTTTAGACCATTTATACTTACATAATATCAATTTTTATTTTTTGTTAATCCTTACCTATTCCTTTTAGCTACTACACATGCATTCCTATGGGATCTTTCCAAAGTTATTTGTGCTTAATTTGCATTTCTAACTTTATCTTTAAAAGAACATCCGGGTGGTTCATGGCCTATATATACTGTTTTTGATTCTTACCAAGTATGTGACAACAGGGATTTAAATCCTCATAATATAATACACCTATTAAACATAGTATCCTATTGCATATATATAATACACTATTAAAGTAATACTGTTAAGTAAAATACATTTGTAAACTAAGTAAGATACAAATGTGACTGGTTGAAAAATTTTTATTTTTTTAAACAAATCAATCATTTGCCTAACTTTAAGAAGGCTAAATGAACTAATTAAATTGATTTTACCTTATTGAGATGCTTGCATTTTGAATGGCAAGTTAATATATGGTAAAATAAATATATGTATATAAAGATACACATATCCTTCATTGATTATCTTACTTAATCCCTTTCCCACCTCTCATTCTTAATAAGCACAAATTTATGCATACAAGGAAGACAAAGCGGGACACTGGAGTATTCACTGATGAATTCAGGATCTAATGTGGAAGGAAGAGGCCCTGGGGCAAGAATTACAATTCCTAAGACCACTGTATTACTGGCCACATTTATAGTACACATATAATAATATAATAATGTATAGTTTTAATCATTTATAACTATATTTGCCTGAAGTCTTACAAAATTATACTATTTATTTCATTGTAACTAATCAGCTAAATTGTAAAACAAAAGTAAAATGTCAGTGAAGCACTAATCTAAAATTCAAAACAGTCATTGCAAAGAGTCAACAAGTATAAGAACATATCTGCCAAAATGCCAAAATGAGAAGAGTGGCAAACTGTGAGCCAGCTGCCATACCTGTAAGATAGGTCTATACCTTAGTCTACACTTTTACAAAACTGAGTAAATAATAGTACATACATGTATAAGGAAATTACATGTTAAATCTTGTAATGCTCTTTAACTATTAGCACAATGGTTGAGTGAATGTTAGCTATTATAGTTGTTGCTCTCACGATTCCTACTGTTAATATTGTTATAGACACCATAATTGCCATGACAAGGAATTAAAGAATATGTACCCAAATTGAGAAACTCAATATTTGATATTTGGACTAAGGTTTTCATAGAGAAATATGGCACATGCATACCCCATTCCTAAACTGAGCAAAAGAGCTAACTGTAGATTTCTCCAAAGATGACAGGCACATGATACGCCATGGTCATTAGAAAAATACACTTCAAAACAACAATGTAACACCTCCTCACATCTCTGAGAATAACCTATATCAAAAAAAAAAAATAGAAACAACAAGTGTTATGATGTGGAGAAAAAGATCCCTTATACACTCTTCTAGGCATAAGAAGTTAAGTCTCTGTGCTATGAAGCTATGGGCAGCCACTCCAGCCCGAGCTCAATCCCTGGCTAAGGAGCTAACCCACATGGCACAGCAGACCTCTCTTGCCTCACCTCTCCTGCCTTGCCTGCTGCTTCCTTCTACAGGATATTTTAGTCAATCTGCTGTTCTATTTCCCACTCTAGCTCTGGTGAATCCTCTCACTATACCCCTGTTTGTGTATGCATAAATAAATATTTTTTAAAAAATCTGTTGTTGCAAATCAAAACAGAGGTTAAGTCAAGGTAGGAAACAAAATCAGCATATACACAAGAAATTTCTATGAAAAAAATAAATTCAGTATCCTGTACTCCTCCCAAAATAAAACAACAACAAAATATGTCTAGTTAATATTGTGAATAAAAATGTAGTGACTCAATATATTTAATCTATTTTTTGAGTATATACTCAGGGCAGTGTTTTGTATTTACATTCTGAGCTTCATATTTCTACCATAGTGGTTTATTCCTGTTAAAAGTTTAATACATCTGGATGGACATTTTACTTAACCAGTTTTAATATTTTAAATCCCATTTGAAAGAGAAGTCTGAAGTGATGGTGAGGATTAAAAGTAGAAGGCAGGGGGGAATGTATCCCATAGGGAGCAGTAATAGCACAAAAAGATGACTTGAAATTCAACAGCTTCCCTAAAGCCAGATTATTTCTCCTCTAATAAAAAACAAGCAAACTCTTTTTAACATATACTATAAGTTAGGCAGTTTATGAGGTGAAACAAATAACAGCTATGACAGGGAGATGCTTAGAGTCTTGTCTGATAGAGCAAGAATGGGACGACAAGCAAGAATCCTAAAGAGAGCAGTCTTTACTTTCATCTATACTGGTGTCTTACTTTTTAGTCTTGAATGTAATTGCTAGAATCTAACTAACACTATTTCCAAAACAAATATGTGTGTCTAGGTACCAATAATTTTTTATTTCTACATTATTCAGCTCTACTTTCATTTTTATTAATTTTCTCTATTGCTTTTTTTGTATTCATTTTTATTCCACTCTTCATTTACATGTACTACATAATTAATAATGACAACATTAAAAGCTCCACATCTCTCTCTAAATCTCTTCATTGAACATACCCAAGAGTATTTATATATGCAGGGCTTCCATTATTGCTTTATATAAAGCTTATTGAGTCCTGAATTTCATTTCCAATTTTACCCAAAACTGGATTAAGTGAATAGACACTTTGACTTCAAAGGAGTTGGATTTATTTTTTCTTCTTCTTTTTTTAATTATCATTCTTATTACATGACCATAAAGTGAAGTCCATAAAATGTCTACTTCCCACTTCACAAATATTTTATCTTGGTTCCATAGAAAACTTAGATCTTAAACAGCATTTATTTTATGCTGTATATTATATATATATATGTGTGTGTGTGTGTGTGTGTTTATTGATTTATTGATTTATTTATTTACTGAATCAAAAAATAAAACTGAGAAAAATAATAAAAGATGCATCTTATGTTTATGTAACATTTTGGCAAGAAAGCAAGACCTATATTTTTAAGGATAAAAAATAGAATTAACATTACATTAAATTTTTGCAAATATTTTTGTGTCAAAAACTTGGAAGACAGGTAGATTTTGACTTCTGGTTCTGCTTTTAGTCTAGTATTTAACTGTTGAATATGAAGGAAATCTGGCCTTCTGTAGCTTGTTTGTTAGAAAAGGGAAGAAGTTTTGTTGTTATTTCTTTTATTGAGGTAATGGTGATTTTATGTTGCATTTGTAGTTTGGTAGTATAGGATTCCTCTCTTCTGTTATGGCAATTTCCCAGAGAAATCCAAAGGCACTCAGAGAGGTGGAGAGAGAGAGATTATTCATCACACCATGGACTCCATGGGTCAATCCCAAAAGACTGAGCTCTGAATTACAGGAATGGCAAGGCATTATATAGGTTGCATGAAGAACCTTGTCCTCTCATCCATCATAGCATGAACATTCTTTATTGTTTAGAAGCGGGTCAAGGTAGCCACAGCTACTACTGTGGACATGCAGTATACTGCAGGAACTTTCCGCTCCAACAAGCAACAGAATCCAAGCAACAGACTCCCCCAAGCAGCAGTCTTGGGAAAGCAGCAGAATCTAAGCAAACGGGGAACTTCCTGTTTCACTTTCCAGTGATGTTAGCATAGCACTCCCACCACCAAAGTACCCAAAGTCCACCAACAATGATGACTGTACTCCCAGCCCACTTCCTGCTTGCTCCTTTCCCTTCTCCTCCCCCTCTGCATATCTCAGTCTGCTTATGAGGACTATCTGGCTCTTTGTCTATGTTCCACATCGACACCACCCAGTATTTGTCTTTCTCCTGACTTATTTTGTTTAGCATAGTTTCTTTCACCTCCATCTATAATAGTGTCCATGGCATAAGTTTGTAATTTTTGAATGCTGAGTAGCATTCCGTTAGACAGACAAGACAGACAGCCATTAGATAGATACACACACACATATTCTTGATCTGGTTTTGGACACTTAGGTTGCATCCCTAGTTTGATATTACAAATAGTGCTGCAATAAGCATGGGAGTTTAAGTTTTAAGGGAAAGTATATTAAAGAACATAAGATTGTAGATATTTCTATTTGCAAAAACACCAAAACTTGACCAGTTATCTTTAAAAAAAAAAATTAGTCAAAATGTGTGCCATGAGGAACTTAAAACTATACCATATAATCATATGTTAAACTGAAATTTAAACCTCTATCTTACATTTTGGATCATCTTGTATCATGTATTGATAATTAGAAAATACTGACTTACTGTATTCTGCATCTTTTTTGTTATCAACTACAAAAATCACATTCATTAATATAACCATCAATCTCATTAGAGAAAAGTCTGGGAAGCTTTCAAGTACACAATGAGGAAAACAAGTTTTCTGAAATTACAATTTTTTACTCACATACTAGAAATTTACTTTGGCAAAACATATCAGTTTATTTTCAATTAAGTGTCTGCAAATACTCAATTCTTAAAAATCATTGTTTTGTGCCAGTTTTTCTTTCAAGTACAAATTGTGTTTAAAAAAAAAGGACTAGTCCATTTTTAAACTCAAAAACTTGCACAGTTTTTTTCATAAGGCAATCATTCTTCTGTGTACAATAGAAGTCCTTATAAATAGTTCCAATTGTAATAGTCATGCAAAATATTACAAATACATGTTTGTAGGTATCAAGAGCTAATAGTATTAATATTTCTCAGTGCTTCATCAAATACACTGAAATAAATTTAGTATTACATTTCCTTTGAGGACATGGTGATAAAAATCTCAGTAATTCTGTAGAGTTTGATGCCACTGTCTTGATTTATTTAAATTGACCTAGTTTTTTCTACTTTTGCAGCACCATTAATGCATATGTACATAGAATGAAAAGCTTAACTCTTTAATGCTATGAAAACCATATAAAGGTCCTACGGACTCCAAAAGTTCCTAGACATTCTCAAGGATCCATAGACCACAATTTGAATATAGCTATTTGAATAATATTCTCAGCTTTTAGAGAATTATTATACCCATTGATAACTTCAATCTTAAGATAACATTTTAAACACAATCCTTACTTTTTTATTGCATTATTTTATTATCAAGATAGCATTGATTTAAAACACTGTGTAAAATTTAGAGTTTAGTTCACACCTCTTCAGATATAGGTCACGACACCACACCCACAACCAAGGCACCCACAGTCCTCCAACCTAGAGCACTGGGGCCCCTCTGGTTTGGTAGGAGAAATTTTTATAATTCATTGAGAATCCATTCTATATGTATTTCTGGGCAAGTCACTGGACTTCTCTTGTTTCCCATTTGTAATTAGAATCAAAGATGTATTTCTCAGAACTGTTAAGTATATCCACTGAGATAACATATTTCTGTATTGAGTGTAGCCAAAATCGTTATATAATTCCTAATATTATAAAATACTAGAAAATTTAAATTTTTTCACCGTTTTTTATAAAATTCAGGTTTAATTTGAATTTAATATTAATTGGAACATATTAGGATTTTAATGCTTTTCCATTAAAATTAATATATATATGTATGTGCACATTATATATATATAATATATGCACACACACACAATGGTTTAAATAACAATTCCACTAAGTTTTTAATATCTGTCAGACTACCATATAGCAACCCTTGTTATTTGAGCAGCTTCAAAGAACAAGGAATAAATAGTAAACAATTTCATTAATTTGCTTTTCTTTTACTCCTCTCTCACCAAACTACACTTACTTTGGATGGTATTTTCTATATATACCATATTATTCTTTATGTAATTACTATTGACTTTTTCAAATAGCCATCACCTTTGTCTGAATCAAAAGTGTCTTTAATCAGCAGTCCTTATGAACAACTGCCAAAGCATCACTTCATAACAATCAAAATATAAATTGACGTGTTCTAAACTCTATTGACATGTTCAAAACTCCACTAATAATCATAGAGAAGAATGATTATCTTCAAATAAAATTATATCCCTCCTCCTTCCTGTTCTCTGTACTAGAAATCTAGAGACTAGAGATTTGATCCACTGATTTAACTAAAATACAGTAAAGTGGATGCATATAGCAATTTTAATATGTTTTGCTACATTATTTTCAACCAAAAGTAGTAATCTTTTAAAAATGCATCTTAGTGTCCCAGATGGGAAAGTAGAAATGGAAAATAGAAAATATATTTCACTTGGTTTTGGAAGGAAAGCACATCAATTAACAGATTTTAAATTATTGGCCTGCTTTCACAAATTAATGTATTTTGAGGCAGTGTGTATATGTAGAAAGGAAGTTTCATAGTATCTGTTACTATTCCTTTAAGAACTGTAACTTCAGTAAGAAAGTAATGAGTTGAAAGAATTAGAAAGACATCAGGAGCCTTCTAACAATTAGAAGAATCTGTTAATTAGCACAGAATATGAATCTTAAGCTGCTTTGCTCAACAAACCATTTATTTTAATGAAGCAATGTGGATCAGAAACGTTCCTAACACAAAAAAATATTTAAATAAGCAAAAGTTTTACCTAGAAATGTGGTCTAGGACCATAATCTGTAGGGGTACTTAAAACTGGAATTACCATATCACATATCAGCCTCTTGGATTGTGTCAAGATTAATTAACTGAATTTCTCTTTATGGGTATTACAGAGTATGGAGAATGTCCACCATGCCATTAATGTTAAAGATGGCTGATCACATTGCACATTTAAAGAGGTTAGAGAAAACAGGTATGGCTCAGGATTAGTTTAAGCAGGGATGATGAGAGTTCACTATGCAGAGTTACAGTGAATAAATTAAAAAATTACATCAACAGATATATATCAGTTTGTTAACAGGTATTCATTGGACTTTAAAATGCCCAATAGAAAAGGAATTAAGAAATATTAATGAATGCAATGGAGGTTTGGAATAATATATGATAAAAAAAATTACATGTGCCTGTACATTTGTAGAAATTTAAAATTGTATGGACATTTCTATGTTAACTATCTTTTAAAAATTTACTTTATGTGCCCAATTAGTATGCTTAGTATCAGAATTGCTAAAACTCAAGTAGTTTCCAAGTTTTCCTAGAATTCAAGTTGGCCTTCTTCTTACTCTCATAGTGAATATTTAATTTTTTTAGTGATTTTTATTTTCTGGCTAAAGTGCACTACAAAGTGCTAATTGCCTGCTTACTTATAAACAAAACGGCTATTTAAGAAATCTTGTTGACTTCTAAACTGAAAGTAAATCTATGATATGAATCCGAGACAAGAGACAGCAAAATAAAGAGGAAGAAAAAAGAAATAACAAAATCCACAGTGCACGCAATGCCTAGAGTATACAATTCATCAAAATAAATAAATAAATAAATGTTTCCACGTCTTTAAAATCAGGGGAAAAAATGAACTTTAAGTTTGAAGAAAGTATTATTACATAATAATATTTTATTTATAATTACACTGTCACATTCCTTTTATTCATTTTTAATGGGAGACCCACAAAGGAAAACAATGTCTAGAATACCCAAAAGTCATAATGCATCCTTGAAAGTGCTAGTGAATATAAAGAATGTAATTTCCTCATAGACAGAATCACTTCCTGGCAGAAGTCTGAGATGATGATACACATTTTTGGTATTTCCAGTGTAATCATATTTAATGTACCCTTCTTCCCTCAACAATTAGGACTTCTGGAAATCTTATTTTTCTATTTTTATTTTTTCTATCATATAACTTAATGTTGATACTCCAAACAAATGGAGTCTAGGTATTAAAACTAGATGTAAATATCTATGACCAAGAGATATTGATACGTAATAACTGAGTGTCTAATATGTGTCAAGTTTCTAATGCATTGCCTTATTTATTTGTCTAAATAAACCTACATGATAATTATTGCTAATATTCTTTACTAAGGAGAGTAAAGTCTTAAGTCATTAAAAAGATAAAGGGATTCAAAAATACCTAGTCTTATTAGCCCTTAGATAACTTTCAAAAGTAGAAAGAGAAGAATTATAATTTCACATTATTATTTACCTACTGAGGTTCTCAAAATTTTTAAATTTTAGCCTTCTTGAAGTCTATCATTGGTATAGTCATACCATGCAATACTGCCATTAAAGTGAACTAACTACAATCATACACAAAAGCACAGATGAGCTTTATCACTTTAAAACCCAATGAAATAAACCCAGTATTAAAGGGCTCATACCATTACATGATTCCATCTGTATAAAGTACAGCTGTAGACAAAAGTATTCTATACTTCTAGAAGTGCAGACAGTGATATCCTTGGGTAAGGATAGAAGAGGTTGTAATGGCAGTGGATCAACAGAATGACTTATAAAATTCCTTAATAAACTCATTTTGTTTAACTGAAAGTATCACCATTACTGTGCTTATTTTGTGGTAATTTATGAGCTTATAGTGTATGTACTTTCATTAGGTATATATCATATTTCAATAAATAAATATGTCACAGAGTCAAGGTATATATTCACACAACTAAATTTCTACATTATATTTAATACACTAACAAATAAAATACTCCTAGCAAATAAAATTAAATAGTTTGGCATTTTCTTATGAGATGTGCTAACTTATGAAGGAAATTATTAAAGAAGAAACAAGTGTGGATTATCCTCACATACTTTTGTGAGAGTAACTCATACAGTTACAGCATAGGGACAAACTTCTGAGATGATAAGGATGACACAGAGAATTTATTTAATTGAGATAAGAATAAAATCAATGCTTCAGATTAACACTTCTCTGAAATTTTGAAATCTATACAACCCCCTTTATCTATCTTGAAGTAGTATTCTGTAGTAGTATTTAATTATAAAATAGTCCAATGTAGAAACTTATTAAACTGACATTCCCTGCCCTTTTTAAAGGACTATGTTAGAGAAACAGTATAAAAGGAAAAGAGAGAAAAGATTACAAAAATAATTTTAGAAGTTAAAAGGAACAGGAAGCTTAAAGCCATAAAAATCATATTTAACAAATATTTATAGCTTGGTAACTTTAAATAGTTTAATGTCTTCTGTATTTTCTCTGGCACATTTTGGCTTAAAATAAATGAGATAAATGATAACATCCATGCTGTGCTTTGCTTTAGTCTGCATGCTACTGAGCAATCATCGAAGTTATCCAGTAATTTCAGAGATAGGTCTATTATTATCTGCTAATGATTGGGTCAAATCAGTCAGGTTGGAATCCTCATTAGTGGATGAACAAGAGCCTCTGTGCCACTACCCCCTTAATAACTCACAACATAGCAACGTTGGCCTATTTAATCAATATATGAGTTATATACTTGTGGTAAACCTCCTTCCTCTAGCACAGACAACGTGCCATGCTCAGTGCAGCCCCTTAAAAAAAAAAAAAAAAAAAAAAAAAAAACTGCCTGACAATCATAT
>NW_004567107.1:34984868-35033954 GCF_000260355.1 Condylura cristata | reverse complement strand
GCTGCTCCCCTCAGCAGTGTACTTCATCGATCTGCCTGTTCTGCTCCCCACTCTGTCTCTGGTGAAACCTCTCACCACCCCTGAGCCTCTGGCCTGTACCCCAGTTCTGTATGCAAAAATAAATAAATCTTTAAAAAAAAAAATAAATATTATTTGAAAGTTTTCCAAAATATTAAACATAGAGTTATCACAGGATCCAGTAAGTCCATTTCTGGGTAAATAACCAAAAGAAATGGAAATAAATATTTGCATAAAATCAAACCCAAATGTTCACAACACCAGCTTTCATAATATTAAAATATGGGGATAATCCAGTTACCATCAATGTGTGAATAATAAATACAATGTAATTTTTCTATATAGTGGAATCTACAATAATTAAACATTTTTTGAAAATGAAGCAATGACACATTCTAAAACATGGATAATTCTTGAATTTACTACAGAAAGTAAGGGAAGGCCTCTTACCCCATCCTCCTTATGTTTTTGTAATATAATAGTTTATTTTTACATCATTTTGTGCCTTTTTCCATCTCAGTTTTAATCCCCGTGGGCTTCCCATTACCAAATCACCATAGACCAGCACACTCCCCTCCCCCCATTTTTGATCCCATTCCCCACTCTAACCCCGTAAAATGTCTCTGGTCTGTAGTTGTTCATTATTATTATCTTTCCCCCCTGTTAACCCATCCTCTTTTAAACCTACTATCCCTGATTGATACCAGTTCCATGCTAATTCAACACCTGCAAAAATAACAGCTGAAAATTTATCCTTATTAAATTGATCACAAATTGGGCAGATGGGAAGGAGAAGGAGCAGGAGCAGGAACATATAACATATCCCCTGCTTATGGGTACAGAGCTTCTTGTGCAGTGACAAAAATGTTCTTAAATTGCCTGTGGTGATTGTTGCACCACTCTGAGTATACTGGAAACCAGAAATTATACATCTAAAGTGAGAAAATTATATAGTGAGTATATCTCTATAGGAGTGTCCAAAAATTAAAAACAAAAAAAATCCAGCTTGGCAGACATATGTGAAAACAAATGAGTATGACACAATACAGAGAATGGTAATAGTCATATGTACAAAGTGTTCTAGAAGAGTAGAGGAAAAATCCAATCTATTTTCAGTATCAGTGGTTTACTGTTTACTCCCCACCCTGCATCATTAATGTATGTTTATTGATGTAAGTGTATATAATGGAGTGAATTGGGTAAACTTGTATATATTTAATTCATGGGTATTATATCAGTCATTTCAGGTATCTGTTTATGTTCATGGTCAATAAAGGGAGTGTGTTAAAAGAGATGAAACATAATTTCCAATACTGTTTAGACATTGGTACCCTAAACTGGTTGAGCATTTACCCTATGGAAATCAGCAAAGGCTACAAATCAGGGCATTTCTATCCCTAGAGTGCTGGTTGTTAACAATTGCCAACATACCACTGGATCTAAAAGTCCTCTGGGGAAGTATCTCATGTAATACCATACTTAAGATTCAGATATTTTTCACATAATACCACACTTAAGATTCAGATATTTTCCAAAAAAAAAAAAAAAAAGATTCAGATATTTTCATAAACACAACATTGAAGTACAAATTGCCTAAGGGAACTATGGTGTCTCTGAGAAAAGACTTGTTATAAGGAGTACAGAATCTGGCATGGTGAGCCATACTAAAAACAAAAGCTGCGAATCAGAAGATTCAAATGTTCTGGGTAAAACTCAAAGGCACATCAGCATTTTGGAAGGAAACAGATTTGGAGGAAACTAAAAAGTGTTAGACATGAACTTCTGGAATGATTCAATGTGCAAGTAATCTTGGTATGAGTCCTCTGTCAGACACAAAGGGAGACACTGAGAAAGCCTGGTCATCACTCTACCGGCAGCAGGAGCCGGAGTGAATCACTGGGATCAGTTGTTTGAACAGAAGAGCCTCTCAGCTGAGAACCAATGAGCCATGGTGAGAAATGGAGAGGTGCTCAGAAGAAAGTGGCAGATAGCTGGACCACATTTGGAGGAGAATAGTGTGGCATTTGTGTCAGAAGCAAGAGTAGCAGTTTGGCACTGGAGAAACAGCAGAGAAAAAGAGAAACCTTATCTAATATATTAACTCAAAAGCATTCACATTGGAGATGAAGATATATGAGTATCAGAGAATCTCTGAAAAGAATCTGAACAACTGAGATGCAGTATGTGCATTTGGTGAAGGTAATTGTCATCGCTATAAATAAATTATGCATCTATCATAAAACGTTTCCCCTGTATCAGAATTATTTACTTTCCTATTTCAATCCATGATATATTGTCAACTCCTTAAGGCAAAAATTCATTTTATTCCCTCTTAGCTCCCCTGGCATTCACAGAGAGCGTTGTGAGCACCTGATGTTTGTTAATAACAGTAAGAAAAGTAATAACTACTCTGTAGAGCATTTACTATGTGCCAGACACATTACATTCACCTCAAGCTTATGAAGAGTTTCAATATACAATGATGGAGGATTAATGGTTCTGTGGTGATGAGTGTGGTGTGGTCACATTCATCTGAGATGATGCTAACCTATATCCCTAATCATATATAATGTTGTAATCCAATGTTACTGCAGCAAAAATGAAACAAGAAAATAAATAAATAGAAAAGGCAAGTATCTGTTCTAAGTTATATATCTGCCAGAAAGATTACACAGATCAGAGACAAATAACAATGATAGACAGATGAATGGTAGATAAGTATTCATTCAGAATACTTGGTTTCCTTTTCAGGCTCTATTACTTTTTGTGCTCTAACTTTTTACGAACTATAATAGAAATTATTTAATAGGCTTGGAAAATAATTAAATGAATTGAAATGAATCATATTCTTTTTAAAAATAGAATAAAACAAAGAACAGGAGAGATCAAAATATATTCTGTACAACTAATGTGAATTGCTTTGTGAAATCTGTACAACTAATGTGAATTGCTTTGTGAAATCTGTTTCAGTTGTGTGTAAGGTATATTTGTATATACTAGATTATAATGCAAAATGTATTCCTTACTGAGGTTTGCTGTCCAGATAAGAAATTATTATCTAGAACATATTATTTTAATAGCCATTGGCTTTTTTTTTTCTTTGAAGAAATACTGTTATAAGTTCTAATTCTTGGATATGTAATTTTCAGTAAAGTGGGTTTTCTAAAAAAACAAAAACAAAAACTAAAATCCAGTTGAAGCTTCCATAATATAACTTAAACATTAGAAAACAATTTAAATTAACAAATCACCATATTATGTAAGTTACTCTGTGAACTCCTTGATTTGATTTGTCTTTTCAGAAAAGCTAGCCATTATGACAAAATGGAACATGTAGTGTTTTGTTTTATTACTGTAGGAAAGTTCTGTCCAAGATACTGTGATCCTGATAATTACCGAAGAAGAAGTTAGCCACAGAAATCACTTCACATGCATTATTTTAACTTAAAATTGTACCACAATACTGCCTGTATTTCCAGAATAAGGATAAGATGATAACATCAATAATGATATACGATTAAATTAGCTCTCTTCTCTGAAGCAGTCTCTCAGTTATGGGGGAAAAGCTCTTAGCTCCATCTTCTTCCACTCAAGAAAACAGTAAATCCAGGACTGCTGAAATGTTTAAGGCTAGTGTGGCAGACCTCTCCTGTCTCATCTAACTGCTCCCCTCAGCAGTGTAGTTCATTCAGTCTCCCTTTTCTGTTCCCCACTCTGTCTCTGGTGAAACCTCTCACCCCTCACACCTCTGACCTGTACCCCAGTTCTTATATGGGTAAGTGGACCTTTTAAAAATAAACAAATAAATGTTTAAGAAACAAGAAGTAATCACCCAAGCAGGAGGATGAAACCGGAGTAAGTAGTACATTACTGTTATTTGGTATTGTTTTGCAGAAAATATGTGTAAATTATGAGATTGCTACTGTTGTCTATTTTCCTGAAATATTTTAACCATTGGTTATAATAAAAGTATTTAGGTATAGCTCAAGGAGAAAATAATACCTCTTTTTGCACATTTCCAAAAAATCATATACAACTAACTAGTCTGTAAATTATAAACATTATGCAACTATTATTTACTTTGTCACATACATACAATATTATTCACAAAGGCTCAAAATTACTAACTTTTATAAAATTTTTTGCAATGCTAGCAATCAAAGTTTTTTTTTTTAATTCCTGAAATAAAGACCTTCTAGTGGAAAATATTGACTCTTATAAAAAGAATAGGAATCCTATTCAAGATATGCCTATGTTGGCTAGAAATTTTTTACATCTCCTATTTCATTTTAGTCTCATTAAAATGTCTATGAAACAATGATTATTATCCTGATGTTAGAAAGAATGAAAAATTATTTGGCTTGTAAATTGCTACATTAAGATTCACACTGATGTCTCTGTTTCCAACGTCCATATTCCTGTTACATTTAAGAGCAGTTAAGCCACCAACTAAACAGGAAAGATAAGCATTATAAACCATCCCTTCACAAAGTGTAACCTAGGGATATTTTGCTCTGTTTTCAGAGGTGATACATTATCACACAGAGAGGGACTGATCCATAAATAGGAGACATTTAGGCACTAGAGTGACATTTTCTTTCATTATTTCATTTCATGTCATTTGCCACATGTTTGTCTCTAATCCCGTGCATGTTCCTGTACCTATGTAATATTCAGTGTGAAATTCTATGTCAGTATATTTAAATTTCCAAAAGTCAGTAGGTTCAGAGTTGTGATTCCCATAGCAACCATGATTCCACCCCTTTGTTTTTATATAGCATTTGTATAACTGGGGAAGTTGTTAAGTTTTATATCTTAATATAAATATGCAGTCATGTTGAGTGTCTTTTTATAGTTGCTGTGGGAACCACAATTTAGAATTTTCTGATGTTCTTTGCATTTAAATTCCCAATCAGATTACTGCAATCACCAGCATTCCTCTAATTTTATTGAAGAAGTGGAAATGGGAAAAAGGAATAGTAATTTTATTATAAATTCCCATCATTTTTATTTTAAGATATGATTTCGCTGCCAAAGGGGAAATTTTTTGAAAAGAAAGGAAGGAGGAAAACAGCATATTTCAAAATAAAATGGCAAAAGGAGAAAATACTACAGCAAAGATATGTAAAATAATTTTAAAACTGTAATTACTAAGTAATGGTAGGTTTCCTTTTAATCACAGAATAGTGTTAAAAAAATAGAGACCTCTGTAATGCTTAGCTTTCCTATTAGCAAACACTGATGTGCTCTTTGAAACTGAAGAGTGACTTAAATATGTGTGGTATTGTATACATGTGTTTCTGTAATGTGTTTCTTTCCACTCAAAGGAAGAGTTTAGTAGCTTAACCTCAACAAAAACACAGTATTTGCATATGATTCAATATCCTGCTCAGTACTGAAGGGCTAAGATGTGAATGTGTTATTAAATTCCAGGGACCTATTATTTAATAAGAGTTTGTACAAAAGACATATATAGTAGGCATTCAGATCCAAAAAAGGAGTTAGAAGTCAGGATACATTGTGCAGACATATGAAGTAACCAAACTTAACTTATGACACCCCTCTCAGAAACAACTGGGGGCTTTTAACAACAATTATAAAACTTACAAGCTACAATTTAAGAACCATTAGTGTAGATATACTTCTGAAACAGAAAATAAACCAAACTATATGATATAGAGGTGTATTTTCTTAGTGCTTTCCAGTTAGTTTCTCTTAAACAATGTAGATGGTAATGTTTATGATGAGAAGTTCAGTTTCACTTCTCCAAATTCACATACCAGAAAAGGACTTTTGGTAGAGATATTATTGCCTCATAGTTGATAACATGTTATTGGTTAATTATAAAGCCTATCTTTTCACTGTGAATGTCTTTCTGTAAATATGTTCTATTAAGCCAAACTGAAAAAAAAAAAAATGTGTAGGCTTTGGTGAAGTTAAAGAGAGAATAAATATGTAGAGCTTTCTGGCCTGCCAGGTAGGAAGAAAGTAAATCCTTAATTTCATAAAATCAATACCGGACAAGGTTCTTTTCAAATTCATTCAAATCCTTATTCTGGATTCTTTTCCAGGTCAGAACTGATTCAAAGTGGTTGATTTATCCATTCAAACTCATAGGAAACTGGAATACAAATCCAAATGGCAATTTATTGATTTGTTTTATAAAAATATGATAACTATATTACTTGTGTTACTTAACTATTCTGTACCTTCCCAGAATCTCCTTTGGGAGACTGTGGTGGTTCCTTGCAAAGCCAAATCATGGTGAAAAGGTTAATGGAAGATATAAATAAATGTCTTCTCCATTAAAATTATTTACTATCAAGACAATTCAGAAATCAAATTGGTAGAGCTGACTGTTTTTTTGTTTGTTTGTTTTTTTAAGATTTATTCATATAGAACTGCAGGCTAGAGGTGCAGGGACAGTGAGAGGATTCACCAGAGACAGAGTGGAGAGTGGAACAGGCAGATCAACAAAGTACACTGCTGAGGGGAGCTGTGGGTGAGACAGGAGAGATCTGCTGAGCCAAATGGATCACCTCTGGGGTGGGGGTTGAACACACACAGAAGTGGCTGCAGTCAGCTTCTTAGTGCTGTGCTTTAACCCACTGTGCCATCAGAGAGGGCCTGGAGCTGACTGTTTTAATGAACAAGTGTTTCTGTGCAACACGAAGCAAAATCCACAATTATTCAATGTGGGTGTCATCCTTTCCCTCAATATTCCTCAAAGATCAATACTATTGTCAGAGGCACATTAATGAACCCTTACCACTCCATTGTATACATGAAGTGAATGAAGCAGAAATCTTTCAGATGTCATCATAGACCATATCTGTCTTCCATCTTATAAAGTTAAATAATATGATATACTTTCTCTTGAATCAACTCAGCAAAAAAAAAAAAAAGTTCAGTCATTTAAACAATGAACACAAAAGTATTTAATGAACAAAAAAAATAAAATTAAGGCATTTTTGTGGAATTGACACTGACCATGACATGTATATGTCATTATCCATAAGAACTGCATGTTACTTTATGATATATCTTTATATATGTACAATAAAATGCAAACTTTTACACAAATGTGAATGGCATATACTTTTTTAAAAAGTGTATTCTTTAGCTTGTCTTTCCTAGGTTAACAACATAACATCTTTATTGTTTATATTATTATACTTGTACCTTTTTACTATGTTCCTGCCTACAGATCAGAACAGCAGGGATCCTCCTGACACATTTACTTCCACTAATAATCCTAAAAGTAAAACTGAACATGAACTTGGTAAATCAAGAAATTGTGATACTATGAGAAACTATTAAAAATGACTCATGTTAGTTTGATTGGGGGAGTGGTATAATTCTTCTCTGATCAACTAAACTTACAGGAACTCTATAAAGTCTGGGCTGTAATGAACCTTGGAACAATACTACGTGGTAAAGACAGACAAAATCAGACCACCCATCTGATCTGCTTCATAATGGTCTGTACATGCGTGGTGTCAGCATTTCAAGTGAAAATAGTAAGCACTATATTTAATTTTCCCATATTATAATGTTCAGGGATGCAGAAGAGAAGTGCCACGAGAAGGATAATCTACAGTACACTAATTCTAAATTTCTGCCATGGTTAGAATTGCTGTTTCAAAAAATGTGGAAATACTGCTGTTAAACAGAGCAGGCTGCCAAAGGAAGTGATGGTCATTTGGAAGACTCTGCCACAGTAGTATCATTTAGATCACTTTCTGAAAATTGTTGCTCTGAAACAGGAGATGTTTCAGCTGTCCAGGACAGGGATATCAGTCCTTGGAATGGCTTATCTGAGGGGGAGTTTGGTTCAGAGTTTTAACTTCTCTGTCTTTGTGTTGTAATAATTTATATTCCATATTGATGCATAATTTAAACAGATTGATAGACATAGAAAACATTTTAATTCTGAGAAGGTTTAATAATAAAATCAAGGTGAAATCCCCATTAGTAAAACACCTATTGAAATAATGAGATGGATTCTGTCAAATAGAAACTCTTTGCTGTTTTCCATTTAATCTATATTTCTCTGTCATCCTTGTACATTTTTTTATACTTTGTTTACACTTAAATCCCAGACAAGGAATAAAGTTGAAGCAAAATATTTGCATGTTTAAATAGATGCTGTAACTTTTGGGATTAGGATCAAATGTAGATTACCAGTAAATTCCAGAGGATAATAGGAGACATATCAAAATCCAAAAATTTACTGCCTCTCCAAGCCACAATATTCTCCAGGCCAAATTCCTAATTCTTTTTACTTTGTTTTCCCTGCAGATCTTCTTTCTTCCACTGAGAGCTCCAGGATCTATTCATTCAGGAGCATGATATCTCAATTTCTAGCAATTTCACTGATGCCACCAACTCTTAACCAGCAATAAAGAAAACGTTTCCCTCAAGTGTACATCCCCCATCTTGTGGTCTCTCCAGTAAAAAGAACTGATCATAAAAGATGAGATTTAGAACATTTACTGTACCATTCAAGCAGGTCATTTCTTTTGCCTCTTTCTGTTGATATGAAGATGTTACTTTCCAATAGATTTAAACTATCATGTAATGAACATACCCAAAATTTGGCAGATTAAAACAACAAATATTTATTGTCTCATAAAATTTCTGAGAGCCATTAAGTTTGTGATCAGCTTGGGTGAATGATTGTGCTCAGTCTCTCAAAAGCCTGCAGTACATATAAGTCAGAGTTTCAGTTGTCTGAAGACTTGACTTGGTTCGGGGATCGACTTCCAAGTTCCTTCTTGGTGACTATTGAGATTTCAATGCCTTATCCACAGGCTTCAATGAAAGAGCTGGCTTACCCAAATGAGTCAACCGAAAATAGAAGTATGACCAAGATGGTCATACTTTATCACTTATAATTAAATCTTGAAAGATTTTTATATGACATCTGCTATACCTTTTAGTCACACAATTCAAGCTAGGTACAATGTAGAAGGAAGCTAAATAAGGTTATTAAGTCCAGGAGGCAAGGATCAAGGATCAGTAGGGACTATCTCTAAGCCACTGACAACTACTCTGTCTGTCTGTGTCTCTCTCTCATACAAATTTGTTCTTGCTTCAAATTCCTACACTACAGAGCTCAACCATAAAAACATAAAAAATCAGTACTTGGGTATGGATTTCCCTAAAGAAAAGCTTGAAGTAAATCTACATTTTCAATCAGTATCAACAACACTATGCATGCTTTCATTCTTATTTGTGTGTATGTCTACCTGGATGGAAGGTGATTTATAGGATTGAATTGGACAATTCTGAATCCTTTAGTTAAAACTCATCATAAACCATCAAATCTATGCCTTTCTCTGCAAATGTACTTAAGCCAAAATTCAGTATCATATCAAATATCCACCAGACACACACCATGCTCTCCCACTTGTCTAGTTGACTGTGATAAGACATACAAAAGCCCCTGCTCATGGTACTCTAATGGATAAAAATGGATACTACAAATAATAAATCAATATTATGCCAGAAGATAAGCATTATGAAAATATAGAGCAGTGTAAAGTGGATTGTAAGTTTTGGGGGCAGAGGGTGGCAATATTGAAACAAAGAGGTAAGGATAGGGCATGATTAACAAGTCACAGGCCTAAAGAAAATGAGACAAGAAGCTATTCATATGCCGGACAAAGGACCATCCAGTAGAGCAATAAGCAAAGACCTGGTTGGAGCACCCAAGATGCTTCTTGGTGTGGCATAAGAAATAAAAAAATAGGACATGGGATCCCAGAGAGGGTGAAAGAACATTATTTGGGAAACTAATAGGCCATTGAAAATGCTGGATTTCAAGTCTCGATGAAGGAGGGATACACAAAATAGCTTGTTTTGAGCAGATAAGAATAACCAGAAATTACACAACAAGGAATAGAAATGTCAAAAAATAGAGAGAAAAACATAGGGATGTGTTTTAATTGTGTTCATAAACTGATGGTGTTTCTAAGTCCAACTGAATGTTATCTATGTACAAAAAGCATTATCACTCCTTCAATACCAACCCCCACAGATCACGCTTTAAAATTTTAACTCAGGGCCCTCCTTTGAGGCACATTGGGTTAAAGCACAGAACTAAAAGGTAAAACCACTTCAGCATGAGTTCGATCCCCACCCCACCCCCACCATGGTGACCCACATGGTGGGGCAGACCTCTCCTGACCAGCCTGCTGCTCCCCTCAGCAGTGTACTTCATCGATCTTTCTGTTCTGCTCCCCACTCTGTCTCTGGTGAATCCTCTCACCGCCCCTGTACCTCTGGCCTGTACACCAGTTTTGTATGCATAAATAAATAAATTTTTAAAAAAAATTTTAACTCAGGCATTGTCAACTGACTCTCTGGGGAAAGGAAGCAATGTTTGGTAGCCCGTGCAATTTCTATGATATAAATACTCCCCTTGTGGCTGATTCTAATGGTGGTTGTACTTAATAAGCCACTCCTGAAATTTTAAGTTAGTTTTGACAGCCTAAATGAAACAGTTCCATCAAACTGTTGTTTGTATTCCAAAGACACATACAAAGCACAGAGTCTTTTACAGTAGATAATATTTAATATATTAATAACAATAATTCTTAGCTTCTGATTATCTATTATATGCCAATACATACTCTCAAGAACTACTATTGTATAGAAAGGAAGTCATCATTTTTCCATATTAGAGAAGAATATACTGCAGTTTAAGGAAGTAAAATGAAATGTCCAAATTCACTAGCTAACAAGTTACAGAGTTGTGATTTGAAACACAATATCTAACTTTTTCCCAGGATGCTGAATATATGATTTTACCCTAGAGCTCAAAATATCATAAATGACCACTGCTGACCTATTGTATAAAATTTTTATCTCTCAGTAATCACTAAATAAAGGCAAATAACAATGTTTATAATTCAGTTGAATTCCACTAAATTGTATAGGTTCCTATTGCACAATCATATGTATACAGCCTTAGATTTTATTCTTTTCAGTAATTTTATAGTCCCCTAAGATAGCCAACACCACCAGCTTCCAGTAACTAAAAGAAAGACATTCAAACTAAATCAATAGCAGCACTCACACAATTTCACCACTTGACGGTACATCCATTAAAATGTAATTCCAGCATCATCTAGCCAGAAAAAGGGAAACTTTTTCAAGTAACTTTCCCTCTGCATAGTAGAAAAGGTACCCAAAAGTTGTTTTCACAGATATATTCTGTGAATGTATCTACTATCACACTAAAACATGTGTGTGGCAAGTATCCATTTTGTTTCTCTTTTCTGCATTAGAACACAAATTTTTTAATATATAATAGTTAATTTTTACATCATTTTGTGCATTTTTCCATCTCATTTGCAATCCCCTGGGGTTTCCCATCACCAAATCACCCATGTGCCATCACCAAAGTCCACTGCATTTCCCTCCCCCTGCTGTTTTTGATCCCATTCCCCACTCCACCCCCACAAAATGTCTCTGGTATATAGCTATTCATCATTATCATTATTTTCTTGCCAGTTCTGTTACATTCCTGCTGTGCGAGAAACCATCTGGTATTTTTCCTTTTCTTTCTGGCTTATTTCACTAAGCATGATCTTTTGATCTTTTCCAGTTCCATTCATGTTGCTGCAAAAGACATGTGCTTCTTTTTTTTCTTTTGGAAGCTGAGTAATATTCCATTGTGTACGTGTACCACATCTTTTTAATCCAGTCATCCATTTTTGGGCATTTGGGCTGTTTCCATGTATTTCCAATTGTAAATAAAGCAGCAATAAAAATGGGGGTGCAGGTATCTTTCTGAATCAGTGTTTTTGTGTCTTTTGGGCAGATAGCTAGGAGTGGGATTACTGGGTCATAGGGAAGCTCCATGTTTAGCAGTTTGAGGAAGCTCCACCAGTTTTCCATAGTGGTTGTACTAGTTTGCATTCCCACCAGCAGTGCAGGAGAGTTCCTTTTTCTCCATATCCTCACCAACATTTGTTGTTCCTAGTTATTTTAAGATGTGACATTCTCACTGGGGTGAGGTGGTATCTCATTGAAAACACAAAATTTTTTAAGAGAAGGGATGGGATGATTGTGTCTTATTCATCTTTATATAACCAGTATGGGTGTAAGAAACAAAATAAAATTTTGATTGAATAAATTAGTGATTGAACAAATGAATGCAATATGCAGGGGAAAAAAACATTTTACAGTGTGACATTGCCATTTATTTTTGGTAATTCCAAAATGTCATAAATTTATGATAGTAACTTCAACTATCATATATTTCAAAAACCAAAATAAATAAACCCAAAACCAAATACAGATGACTGTACTCTACAGTGGTAGAGCCTGAATTTTAGCTCTTATTTTCTTAACTACTTGGAAAATTTAGTTTATTTTCAAGGCTTCATTATCTTTATCTATAAAGCATGATTGCATTAGTGTGGGGACAACTGCTAATTATTTTGCTTGCCAAGAGATTATTATTTAAAGTAATAAAAGTAATAATAATTGCCCCTAATATTTTTCCACAGAGACATGTAACACCAATATCTAACTTTATTTTTTTTACTGTTTTCTCTAAAAAAAAATATATTAGATGCAATTTTATGCTGATAACACATTAAATTTTCTTAACCACCTCTTCTTTCCCAGCATGGGAGATATGACAGAACTGTATTTCCTTTTCAATTCTGGGTTTTGTCACACTATCAATGACTGAAATATAAAGATGCACACAAAACAATTCTGGACGAAGAATATTGTTTAATACAGAAAAATAAGTCAGTGATATCCCATCATATTTGACCTCTTGTCTGAATCATTAGGTTGATAATCATTGTTAATAAAAATGATTTTTTCTAAATTCTCTTATTTCTCTCATTATCTTTATTCAGTTCCAGGTAAACTTGAGCTTAAAAATGTATAATTTTATAGACCTTTAGTAAACCCTATTCCTTAGTCCTATAATGAATTTCCTTACTTTCCCAGGTTATACTTTTTTTTTAAATCAAATCTGATCTGACATCCATGTGTTGATTGAGTTGAATTAAAGTTTTGTTACAAAATTTTCTTTTCCACTTTCTTTTACTTTTTTAATGAGATTTCACATTTTCTTGTAAATCTTGTGAATCCGGGCTCCAAATTAAGAGTCATTGTAATGCATGTCCACAATTCTTAGGTTTCATGCACAAAATTTTTCTGAGCAAACTTTGTCTATGTTTAGCAAAATTGGCTATCCCTTGAAGGTTGATAATTCACTCAAAGGCACTCAAAGATAAATCTGACAATCATCATCACAAATTCTATTACTTTTCTCTTTGTGGAGCTCCATGTAATAATCCAAGTACACGCAAGAAACTTTGGTTGGTATTACACCTAGAAACACCTAGAATTACACCTAGAAACATAACTCAACGTATTTATTTAAAAAATCAAAATATAGGGCCCTCCCTGGTGGCACAGCGGGTTAAAACATAGCACTGAGAAGCTAAAGCCACTTCCGCATGAGTTCGATTCCCGCCTTCCCCGCAGGTGACCACATGGCGAGGCAGACCTCTCCTGACTGCCCGCTGCTCCCCTCAGCAGTGTACTTCATCGATCTGCCTGTTTTGCTCCCCACTGTCCCTGGTGAATCTTCTCACCCTCCTCATCTCTGGCCTGTACCCCAGTTCTGTATGCATAAATAAATAAATCTTTCAAAAAAATCAAAATGTAAAATGAGAGATTGCAATGCCCTGGACTTTTACCTGACTTTACCAATTCAAACTTTGAAATACATTATATTATTGTGGTTCTTCTTAAGTATCTTCTCTAAAAATATTTAAATAAAATATCAGGTTGTTTCTTGCATGACCACTAGTGCCCAAGTTGATCCATCCCATTTGTATACCATTCCTTTTACAAAATGTAATATCAGTTCCTTTGTTAACGGTCAACTGAACAGGATGGAGGGAAACTAGAAAAAGGAAAGATTTGCTTCCATTTACCTCTTGAAGGAGAATTGTTTATGCATGGGGGGAAAATGCTAAGCTCTACAATTCTCTATTTTGCTGGACTTCTGTAGGCAGGCCCCCACTTAAACACTACTTAATAGAATTTAGCTTTATTGAGACCCGGTTTTAAATGGGCAAACTTGTCTACAGGGACATTTTTGCATATAACCCTAAAGAATGCCGGTTCTTTCAACTCTTCCCGACTGCGCTGGGTGTGTGTTGTCACATTAATAGAGGACATCAAGTCTAATAGAGGCGTGCTGGGGTTCTGTACAGTGTGAATTATTAACTTGGGTATAAGGGAGAGTATTAAGCGAACCAGGAAGGCAGAAGGCATTGTTTAGTGCTCTGTTTGTATCTGATTCTTTTTTGTTTTCATACACCAATGGAAACTAGGCAGGAATGCTAACAAGAAATTTCAGATAGATAACAGAGAATTTTAAACTATTGCCATCAGCCCCGCTTTTGCCAGTGCATGAAATAAATAACTTCAAATGAATTAGTTAACAATAAGCGAGTCAGATGGACAGAGGGGAAAGTCAGCATCAACACTAATCTTCAGCAATCATTACCAAAGCTCATGACCTAAGTCTTAAATTCAAGTCAGACAGAAGTGCAATTGTTCCATTTTAGTTCTGGACCACTTGATAAGAAACCTAAGAATTTGTTAAAGAAATACGCATAAAATCACTAAGCAATTTTTTAATTACATAATTTTTCTCCTGGAATATATTATATCATAAAATATCTCTTACTTAGGGTAAAGAAATAAACTAGAAGAACACAGAAAAATATACTCTTGGCTAGAAAAATTGGGGCTAGTCTGAATATTTTAATTGATAATTCTTTTAAATGAATAATTGATAAAAGTAATTCACATCCAATTTGATGAATTTGATACTTATCAAATATAAACATTCCACTTTAAAACACTAAAATGAACATTTAAATGTACACACAATTACTATATTTTTAATGTAGCATTGATGCCATTTCTACTTATATAGTAAGGGCCTACCCACTATATATCCTCCATAATTTTCAGAATCCAAGATCAGATTTTTTTGAAGTGGAATGAAGATTTCAAAGGTACAATAAGTAGAACAGATATCCTAACTGACTAGTTAATAATCATGTCCTACTAATCATTAGGTGCTTTGAAATCATCTTCCATTGTAAAGCAATGTGAAAAAATAATTTCTCTAGATTTGTAAGATTGGGTTCTTTAAATTTTTTATAATTGCTTCATCCACATTTAACTTTAGAAAATTACCTTCAAGTCTTTCTAAAGAGTTGGCTATTTTTATTAGGAGCAACTGTTTATTTTTGTTCTACCTTTCTAATCCATTTTTTTATAAAATAGCTAATTTAATATCTAAATAAGTAAAACTACCCAAAAAAGTTTGAAGATAAACCAGTGACTCTTGGTAAGCTTAAAATTAAATTCAGAAACATTCAGATAATATAAAACGTCCACAAAATGTATAGACTCAGGGAGTCACAACCCTAATCAATATGTCACAAAAGGAAGAGAAAACAATCGATTGACAGATCAGGTACCTGTAGATTTATAATAATATATTACTATATTGTAATATAATGATAAGCTATACATACTATCATATCCTACCACGTAACAAAAATATAATATAAACAAATTATAATAGAAAATTGGAGAATATTTTGACTTACTGACTCAAACATTTCCTTAATTCATTTGCATAGATACAGTATTGTGATTTGATTACTAGTCAAAATCACATACATTTGAAGAAGGGTGAACATGTACACCTAAAATATATACAATCTTGTAAACCAATGTTACCTCAGCAGCAACAAATTAAATATCAGAAAGTAAATCCCAACAGACTACATACTTCATGCTCATAGGAACATATCTAGGATGTTTTCTTTTGTTAATAAGTTAAATATATTTGTGCTAGAAAAGAATTTGGCATGGATTTTAAAAACCAAAAATATGGCTATTTGAGTAATTTCTAGTGATCCTTATGTATTTAAAAGAAATTCTGATAAAACACAATGTACTTGTGGCAGAAAGAATACTATGATGCCCTTTTTCCCATGATCCTCAGTTCCAGAGGTAAACACTTTCTTCTAGGTACCCATCCAAATGTCAAGCTAGCTACCTCTGTGAAGAATTTTTATAGCTACTACTAAAGTTCAAAATCAACTGACCTTAAATTATCCTATTCTAGCGAGTCTAACCCAAACACAAGGACTCTATAAAAGCAGAGTTATCTCTATCTGAGAACAGACGAGCATATTACAGTAACCATAGAACAAGAAACTGCTAGAATTATTACTTAGGAGCTGAGAGCAGTTCCCAGCTAACAGCAAGCAAGACAATAAAGACAGCCTTTATGGCTGCCACATACTGAACTCTGAGAGTTTTTAATAAATGGATCTGGGAAGAGAACTCTGAGCTTCAGATGTGAACTACAAGCCCACAAACATCTTGATTTTAGTCTGCTGTTTTAGCTTCCTAGACTTATTATTATTAGGAAGTATTAGAAACCAGATAACTAAAAAAAATAAAAGTTCATTCTTTTAATAGTTCTGAAGGTTGAAAGTGTGAAATCAAGGTGTCAACAAGGCCTTTCTCCCTGTGAAAGTCTGGTAGGATTCAATCTTGACTCTTCCTAGCTTCTGATGGTGGCTATCATTCCCTGATATACCTTGGTTTGCAGTGCATCACTCTAATCACTGCTTCACTTGGCAATCTCCCTGTAGGTCTCTGGTCTTCACATATCATTACTCTTCTAAGGACACATAACCAGTCGTGTTGGGCTATGACACAGCCTAATGAATGTATTACCATTATTAGCATCACCACTATAGAAACCCAGAGCAGACTCCAGCCATCCTTTATCCAGATCTGACCTACAGAAATTGTGAGATAATCAATTTGTGTCCTTTAATGTGTTAATTTTGTGGTAACATATTAGAGAGCAAAGTAAAAGTAATACAGCATTCTTAAGTTTCAAGAGTCTGTTTTGCACTACACATGCAATTATATGAATAGAAAAAAAATGTTATTTTCAGCAGAAATAAAAGGATTTATTATAACCCCTACTATTTCTAAGATAAGTATATCTGTGTAACAGGAAAGCTCTTTTCTGCAAGGAGTCATGGATATGAGAATTCAGGACTTGAAGGCTAGAGACACAGGAAAATTGCTTTCTGTAGGGAAAATAAAGAAAAAGAGGGAAATAAAGAGCAGCAGAAGAAAGCTTTCTGAAGGGGACTAGGTGGGGTAGTGTAGAAGCTATATGAGAAAGGAATGAAAATCCGAGAATCAGCTCTTGGTAAACAAAAGTGGAAAGTGAGTGTTGAGATCAATATCTATAACCAAACAGGAATTTTATTAAATTATGTGTAATGTGATAATCAAACTAAGTTTTCTATTTAACTATAAAATGTTCAGTGAACTATACACTCATCAGCAGAAGTCATCAAGGATATCTTTGGATATAAATAATTTAGTTGCATTTTTTTTCTTTCATGTTTATTCTTGTCTGCTCAAATTTTCTCCAGTGAATGTGAATTAGTTTTATAATGAGGAAGTACTGCAAGCTTTGTTTTATGAAAGTCTGCATTGTTTAAATATAGTATATTAGTGTTATTTTCCAGGGGTACAATGAAATATTGAGTTTTGCTTTATGAGTGGGCTAGGAACAAAGCAAGGGTCACTTATGAATGCTTAGTTACCTGTGGCTTTGAGTTGTGTGTGGACAACAAATCAGTCTCAGAATTCCAAGTTTAATCACTGAGTCTCAATGATTATTCGATTTCCCTATAATCTACTGAAATAGCAGAAAATTAAACTGAAAGTAGCAAGTGGTAGTAACTATAGAGAGGTGATTCTTAAGTGTGGTCCCAGACTCACATTAGAAGCCTCTGGGAACCTGCTGAAAATGCAAACTCTAAAGCTGTATCCCAGAACCACTAAATCAGAAGCTCTGAGGGTTGGCTCAGCCATGTATATCTAATGTCTTCCAACTGATTCTAACATATCAAGTTTGTCAACTGCTGTTATAGGGGAGTTGTTATTATTATAACCTCAGTGCCTATTGCCATTCAGACCCCACAATGATTATTGCAAACATAGTGTCTCTTAGAATATTTCTATTTTATGTTACATATATTTTACTCCTCAGAACCTATTTCTCTATGGGATTTTTCTTTTTAAAATGTAGATGCAATATGTTAAACACAGTATTGTTATGGAATATTGATTTTAAAGTGGTGTTTTATAAAAGTCACTTGTAAAAATACAATTTAATAAGCAGAAGATCTAGAATATATGATCACATGAGCATCTCATTCTGTTTTCTTGATATGTATATGCAAACAAGTAACTTTCAAGAGAACAGCAATACTTCCCCTTAAGTAAATACATACATAAATAGCATGGGGTTTCTAAAGTCCTTTCAGTTATGCATCGGCACAGATTTGTTGCTATACTTCTGCAAAGACAGAAACTATTGCATTAAAATATATTCTCCCAGAACTTAAAGAAGCTCATATCACCCCAAGTGTCTTATAGGTCCATTAATTATAAGAAAAAAGGGTAGAAGATGAAATGTATATGGAACATAAATGTTTAACCACCACATGGAGCTTGAATAATTAATGGATAACACCCCTTAGTGCAGAATCCCATATATTTAAAATACAGGCAAATATAAGTACACTACTTCGATATCTAAGCCAAAGTAAGTGATATCATTTCGGCATGTGAACTATATGTCTGGGCAATGGATTGAGCAAATGCTTCATAATAATAAAATGGCTTTTAAATGTGAATTGGTCTCATAAGGTAGAAGGATTTCCCTAACCAACACAATTTATTCAGAGTAAGATTAGCAAAGACAATTTTTGAAGCAATAATATTCATTACATCCACATTTTATAATATTGCTAGTTCAGTGTATCTGAAGTGGTCCAGTGTGTTTAGACTGAACTTTCATCACGTCTAAACAGTTTAACTGATAGTTACTTGATAACTCTTTTATGAAGCAGTTTTTTAATAATGCTTTCATATTTCTGGTTTATGATGCCATTAAAGTCATCATTTGTCACATTAGTAATAGAGAGATTCTTAAAATATCCCTAGCAGCAATTCACGATGGCTTTTAATGTCAGCATAAATTCCTGTGTTACTAAACTAGCTATTTGAAATATTAACAGTGTTGTTTGCAATTTCAAAATATATTTGACAACATAAGTATATAATGTGGATTCCAGGTGCAGGGAAAACCAGTCAGAAAATCTAAAGAAATGCAGTTACAATAGATTGGCTTGACCTTGTGAAATGACTTAATAGAGAAAAAAAAAGTTCCATTGATTATAAAATGAATTAGTGTAATTTATGCTCTAGAATTATTTACTTGCAATAGACTAAGAAATTTTAAATGGGAGAGTGAGGAGGAAGAAACCTAAATTTTCAAGAATGCTATTTTACAGTGGATCTATCTGAGCTCAAATACTCATGAATATAATTTTCAATTTTTTCAGAGGTTAAAACACTGTATGACATGCTTCTTTTTATATTCACATTGAATCCCAATAGAGGGGAATTTTCTGGAGGACCATGGCTGAAGCTCCATAGCTCTAAAATTAGACTGGACCAGCTGTGCATAGTTGGTTTGCTGCCACAGGCTTGTGTGCATATGTATCACCATCCCATCACACTGTCAGCTGCTTCGTTTTCTTGGAAACAAATGGAGTATTAATGTCCATGAACCCCACTGTTGGGCTGCTTTGGTGGCATGCTTCATACAATATGGCTCTGTGTGTGTCTGCAGCATCAGCAAAGAGAAGGCTTCTTTTCCTTCATGAGTGTATGAAGACAACAGACTTCATCTTCTAAGAGAAGTTGCTATTCACAGAGGATTAGTTAGCTTGTATGTTTGGTAAGGATGTAATGAAAACTAACCCAGGGGCCAATTCATGGACTCCAAGTGTGAGATAGGTTTATGTATGTTAAATGGAGACACAATAAAAAAGGACACCTTGCTATAAAAATGGATTATGGTTGAGTTCCACTCTCCTTTCTTAGAACATCGGGAGGATTTTCATTGTTCTTGGAATTTTTATCATTTAGTCACATAGTGCAGTAGAGTAATAAAGTTTTAAAACACACTGAAATAGGTATCAGAAAGTGCATGTTTGTAAACTCAGTCATGCCCCTTAGTGGTAATAAGCACTGGATGCAACTATAATCTTGTTGATCTCATTCTCCTTATTTATATTACTGGCAATAGTATCTGTTTTATCTGCTACAAACACTTATTAAAATATTAGGGATATAAGATATATAAAAGCAAAGTTGTTAGGTAAAACATGTTCAGCCTTTCAAAATATTAGCATATTAAAATAGTTATTTTGCCTTGAAATTGTCTATTTACTAATTATGAAATTGGTCTCTTTTGTCATTACTAAAACTTTCCCTTTTTAAGCCCTCTTCAACATGACATGGAAATAGGAAACAAGTGTCATTTTCAAAATTTTTCTACCTCCAAATGTACCAAAGTTACTCCAACTTCTGCAAGTACCACAATAGAAAAATCTACTGAATACTGTCACTGTCAAGTGGATTACTATTTTATTGAAGAAATCGTTTATCCATTGGAAATACATCATAATTCTCACTGGTTCAAGTCTTGCCCTAGTTTCAGGGTCTGTGAGGAGCAGCGCTTTCTCACCGACACCAAGTAACTACCAGCAAAGAGAATAGGGAGTGAGCATCATGGCTCCCCACCCCTTTTTATTAAATCAGGGTTCTCCAAAGACACAGAATCAATAAGAGGGATATGTGTGTGCACATAATAATACATGGGAGAGAAAGAGACAAGAAGAGAGAGAACTTGACTCACATGCTTAATTATATGATTATAGAGGCTGACAGATCTGAAGTGAGCAAGCTGAAGACACAGGAAGAATAAAACAGCTAGTACAAGATCCAAGAAGAACAGATATATAAATTCTAATTTGGACCCTTCCTGGTGGCACAACGGGTGAAGATGAAGCACTGCAAGCTGGCTGCAGCTGCATCAGTGTCAGTTTAATCCCCCACCCTAAAGGTGATCCACATGGCATAGCAGACCTTTCCTGTCTCACCCGCTGCTCCTTTCAATAGTGTATTTTGTCAGTCTGCCTGTTCTGCTCCTTACTCTGCTCTGTTGAGTCCTGTCATAGCCCCTGTATCTCTGGCCAGTACACCAGTACTGTGTGAGTAAGTAAATCTTTAAAAATAAATAAATTTTAATTTGCAGGTTAAAAAGACAGATATCCCACCTGACTACCAGATATCCAGGTAGGAGAACTTTCCTCTTGTGCATAGGATAAGCCTTTGGTCCTACCCAGGGCTCTAATGGATTAGATGAATTCCACCAATCTATTTTACTAAATCTACTAATTCACATGGTAATTTCACTTAGAAATGCCTTCAGAAGCATTCCTAGAATAATATTTAACCAAATATATAGGTACCTAGTAACTCAGCCAAATTTGCACATTAAAATTAATCATCAGACTATCAGAACTCATAGAGCATGGGAAATTCTTTATGTCCAAATACTCCTTGGTAGAACTGTGCCTAATAGTCCAGTACTCAGTGTCTTGGGCCCTTCTCCCTGGTAGCCTGAAGGGTTAAAGTGCAGCACTAATAAGCTATCCATAGGTACTGCAGCAGAGTTAAACCCCCAGCCAGAGAGGTGACCCACATGGCGCAGCAGACTGCTCCTTGCCTGCTGCTCCCCTCAGCAGTGTATTTCAGTCAATCTGCCTGTTCTATTCCCACTTTGTCTCTAGTGAACCTTCTCACACCCTGCACCTCTGGCCTATACCCCAGTTCTTGTACACATAAATAAATAATCTTTTTTTTTTAAATGCTGAATATCTCAGTCAATAAAGATGATATAAGTTCTAGTAAACTACATAGAGGATAAATGGAGGGATAACTCTTAGCATTTCTGTTATATTATATGTGCATTTAACATCCTTGGGTTCCATCTGTATCCTTTAACTTTGTTTTCTCCTTCAAGCCACCCCACCTATAACCCTTTTTATTTTTAAACCTTGTGACGCTTATTGGGCAACACAACTGGGTTTCAAATTCTTCAAAGATAGTTAGCAAACCATAAGTTCTTTTTTCTCTTGATTGTAAATATTCTTCCTAGTTTATTAGTAAGAATTTTCTTTCAAACTCATGACTGTGTGAGGATATTAATTGTAACACTGATTTTGTTAGATAAGTTTCATGACTCTCACTAAATATGACAGAGAAAATTTTTATCAAATATCAATTGAAAATAACAATTTAACCAAAATTTTTATTGACTACTACCTTGCAATATCCAGTTCTCAGATTCAAACACTACATCACCATTTTATGAAATACATAAAGAAAATTGTCATCTTGGTACAACCTTAAACTTACTTTAAAATTACAACAAAAAAATTAACTAGATAGATAGATGTGTGTGTTCCATTCAGAAAATGACATGAACTACATTTGCTATCTTTATAAATATAGATGTTAGCATTCTTGCTCCATCTACTTCATGCAAAGTAAACTGGATCAATAAACAACTTGTTACGTGTATTAGTTTTATATTGCTAATGTATCAAATTGACAATAAAATATACAACACAATACAAGTTTAGTATCTTGCAGTTCTCTAGGTCAAAAGTCTGACATGGTTCTCTCTAAGCTAAAATCAAGGAATTATTATGATTGCATTCACTTCTAAAGGTGTTAGGAAAGAATCCGTTTCCTATATTTTTCAGATTCTAGAATTACCTGTGTTCCTTGGCTTATGAACCCTTCATCCACCATCAGTGCCACCATCATAAGAGTGGCAACTCTCTATCCTTCTTTCCATCATTGTATTCTCTCTGACCACAGTTGGAAAGGTTGTTTTAATATTAATGACTCATATGATTACCTGAACCCCTAGGTAACCCAAGTTCATCTCCCATCTCAATGTCTTTAATCACAGTTGCAAAGTCCCATTTCCTATTTGTTATAGAAGGTAACATGAATTCACAGAGTCTATGGATTATAACTTAGGTATCTTTAAGGGCCATTACTCTCCCTACCATATGTTGCAAAAGTCCTTTAGAGATAAATGATAATAGACAATACAGTATTTTTTTTTCTTTTAGCTGAATGTCAGTATAATAACTGTTTTGTCAATTGGATTTTTTTTTCTAATTCTTTATGCTTTCAGATGATACTTGGAAGCAAGAATATATTTAAGGAAAAAAATACCAGAGTTATAGCATAAACTATATATTCTAATTAATATCCCTTCGAAATTACTAATAAAGCAGTCTGTATTACAGTTGAAATCAATTTGTCTTCATTTTAAAACATATTTTCTGCATAGTTGTGGCTTGATAATTAAAACATTGTGTCCAGGGACCTTCTCCTTCTAAATCAGAGTCATTATTGTCTGGTGAAGTCATTAACTTGGATTAATTGGGTAAAAGTGACATAATAATCTGTGGATGACTTCAAGCTCTTAAGCGAGTATTGAGAAACTATTTATGTTATCTTTAGAATAACATAAACTGAAGTCAGGTACTGTATCTCTTTTGACTCACTTCAAGAATAGTGCCTGAACACTGTAAATACTGAATATTTCTGAAGAATAATAAACAACTGAATAACTCAATGTTAGTTAAATAGTGTCAAACTATAAGAGAAGCTAAAAAAATGTTGAAAAGAAAGGTATCGATGATTTCAATATTTTACATTAGCTAGATTTGTAGATAGTTAATGGTGATTTGTATTTTCCCTAAACTAAAAGTATGCTGACAAGTTCAGAGCATTTGAATCTGTTGCATATCTAGACCTTCTAGACTTTTTAAGCCATAATCCTCTTTCCAAGCTACTGACTACTTTTCAGACACATGGTAAGGAAAAAAAATAAGATACTTTATGAGGTTTCAGAAATTACAAAACAACTAACTATAACCAGATCAAATTAAAAGCTTTCCTGAAGTTCTTGTATTACATGTTACAAGAAACAGTTTGCTCTTGCTAAAGAGATTAGATGTCTTATAAGGGAAAGAAAGTTCCTTGAAGTTCACTGAAACTGAATGTTCGCTGACTTCACAAGCATTGACAAAATGTGACCAGTCACACTTTTAGATTTCCCACTTTCCAAAGTCAGCCTTTATTTCAACGTGGACACCATTGAGCCCTTCTCTTGGAGCAAGTGTTGTAAGGCGCAAATTCTTGGGAGAAAGAAACAAATCTTAGTAGGACTTTCAAGAGAACTTGAGGTGGAAATACCCTGCAAATCACTTTGCTTGGTACCAGCTGAATTCTTAAAAGCAGTGATAGTGGTATGGTTGTTTTCTTACTCAAAGAGGGTTTTTGTAAATTGTGTGATCATTTTCTTAATCAATAGGGGTGTTATTTTTTAAACTTTTCTTAATTATATTCTGACTGACTAATATACCACTTAGTATTGGACTGTTCTAAAGAATGAATATGAATAGCTGTTTAACACCATACCCCAATATGATTAAACTGTATCCTCATTAAATGTGAAAGTCCATCAATATATTAAGGACTTGATGAAACACAGCAACAATCCTTCTGCTTTTTACTATGAGTCCCACAATTAAATGATAAATGTGTCAAAGTAAGGAAGGAAATAGTGGGAAAAGAATGAAGTAACTTTTTGTAAAGAGGGTGTAGAGAATAGGCATGAACTCAAAGTTGAGACACTAGGAATGAACTCAGGTTATGTCTACTTAATGCAAATTAAAAGTGTGCTAAAAGAAGGCAATAGGTTCTTTGGTGGTAGGTGTGATGTGATATCCTGGTAGTCTCAGTTATACAGTCATATTTCTAGGAGTTCTTATTCATTTGCTATTCATTCATTAATCTGAAAAGGTGTGAACATATTCCTCCAAATCATATACAGAAAGAAAAAGTGTAATTATCTCAGATGTTCAATAAGGTGTGATTGTCTTATGTGCTTAATGCATTTGCAATATTTAGATCTTCAGATTTAATGTAATTAGTAACTTACCCAAAAAAGAATGGAATCCATTCTTTACTGGATGAAGAAAATCAAACAAAGTGGCATTTATTTTTTAATTTTTTCGTACTGTGACTTTTTGTGTTTCCATATGATTGTACTATAAGATATCGATAATATAGAGTCACAAAGACTTTTAAATATCTCAAATGAAAAAGTGCTTTTGTTAACAAAGGCTCTAACCTATAACCTTACAAAGACAAAACATTAATAAGAAAGAAAATATGATGTAAATATTAACTGAAAATGCATGAAAATAATTGTCATATATTACATTTTTATGACTTTTCTGTATTTCTCTATGCATCTCATATTTCTTTGCTGATATGCTGAGAGTATCATAAACATTAGATATGAAGGAATTAATTCTTTCAAAAACATATCTTCATTTATTCTAACTGTTCCAACACATAGGAATTTGGAAAACTCAACTGTCAATTGTCATGAGAAATATTTAAAATTTTTCTGTAGAAGTAGAAAAATACCATATTTCAAATTTCAGTACCAATATTCATTTTATTTCTCCTAAACCAACTATCAATTTACACACAAACTTTAAAACATGGTAATAAATACTCACTAAAGTTCTGACTGAGAAAAATGCCTTGCATATATTATTTATAGGTAAAATTATTCAACTGAATGATAAAAACACAAAATTATAAAAATGGATTTGCCTTCTGCTACCTACATAGCTGAAAATGTTTTCACTTAAAATATTCTTAGTAAAGGAGAAAATATTCCTTCTAGGGTCTGGAATAATAACAAATATATAGAAGTTGATAAATATGTATTTATTAAATGAATAAAAAAGTATATCTTCCCCCAAAAAAGTATTTCTTCCCCAAAAGTTTCCAAAGTTTTGCTATTCCAATGGTTTTTTTTTTTTATCCCCTTTGAAGTAGCTTTGGTGAAAGGAGATAGTTAGGCTTCACAGGCATGCTTTAGAGGCAGTATCCTCCTACAGACACTGTTAAAGCATCTCAAACTCAGTACCTACAGTTCAAGACCATACTTCATTGTATTCCCGCCCATCTTCATTCTTCCCTCTCCATCTCCAACTTTTGCCCGGTAACCTCAGTTGCACAGTCAGATTTCTAGGGTTTGTAATTCATTTGAATTTATCTGATCTTTTGTTTTGTTTTTCTATATTTACATAGAAGTGACACCATCTGATAATTTTCCTTCTTCTTCTGACTTACTTTTCTTAGGTTATTCCCTTCCAGTTCCATTAATGCTGTTGCAAGTAACAACCATTATTTATCTTTTTTAATTGCTAAGTAGTATTTCATTGTGTATATATACCACATACATTCTACTTATTTGTTTTGAGGCACATAAGTTGTTTGGGACACATAGCTTGGTAATAGCAAACGGTGTTCCAATGAACATAAGAGTGTGTATTTCCCTTCAAATTGGTGTTTTTTGTATACTTCAAGTATCTATCTAGGCTACTTATATAGATACTCTTCAATCCTCTCCAATAGTTGTTATTTCTGGTCTTTCTGATGTGGATCATTTTTAGAGGTGTGAGGTGCTACCTCATTGTGATCTTAATTTGCATTTACCTTACCATAATGATGATGAACATTTTCTCATGCACCTACCGATTATCTGTAAGTCTTCTTTAGAGAAGTGCCTAGTTAGTTCCCCCACCCATTATTTGACTCAATTATTTGCTCTCTTTCTGTTGTGTTGTGTGAATTTTTTTGAAATGTAATTCTATTTAAAAAACACAGCCTTGCAAAAACAATTAGAAAGAGAACAGAGTCTGAACAGACAATAAGCAAATGAAAAAAATATTCTACAACAGTTATCATTAAAGAACTACAAATCAAAATGAGAAAGAGGTATCACTTCACATGCATTATGAAAGCTATTATCTAAAAGAAAACAGAGAGAAAAATAAAAAATAACAAGTATTGAGGAAGATATAGAAAAGTTGTAACATTTGTGTATTTCCAGCTGAAAGTAAAATAGTGCAGCTGCTACAGAAAACAATATGGTAGTTACTCAACAAATTAAAAATAGAATTATACTAACCTTCCACAATTCTACCACTAGATATATGCAAAAAAAAAATGAAAGCAGAAACACAAAAAGGGAATACATACAATGACTTATTCAGCCTTAATAAAAGGGAATGAGTATCTGTACATACTACAGATGAATGAAACTTGATGTTACACGAAATAAGCCAGTCACTACATGACAATTTTGTACTGTTTCACTTAGAGAGAGTACACACCATTGTCTAATTGACAGAGACAAAAAGAATAGTGGGGCCCTCCCTGGTGGCACAACGAGTTAGGACGCTGTACTACAAGCTAGCCACAGCCACCTCAGTACAAATTCAATACCCCACCCCAGAGGGGATCCACAGGGCGCGGCAGACCTCTCCTGTCTGGCCCGCTGCTCCTCTCAGCAGTGTACCTCCTTGATTTACCTGTTCTGTTCACCACTCTGTCTCTGGTGAATCCTCCCACCACCCCTGCACCTCTGGCCTGTACCCAGTTCTGTATGTATAAGTAAATCTTTTAAAAAAAATAGAATATCAGAAGCTTTGGGAAAAAAGAGGTTGGGAAGTTATTGTTTAGTTAGTACAGTTTCTGTACAGTTTGATGGGAAAAGCTCTGGAGAGAGATGGACAGCGTAATGGCTGCACAATAATGTGAATATAATGAATACCACTGAACTGCATACTTATCGATACTTACAAATGGCAAATTTTATGTGACATAAAGATTTCCTTTAAAATGAGTGTTTTTGTGTCCTGTGGGTAGAGTCCTAGGAATAGAATCACTGGGTCATTTGATAGGTCCATTTTCACTGTTTGGAGAAATCTCCACACAGATTTTCATAGTGGCTGAATCAGTTTGATTCCTATCAACAGTGAAATCGGGTTCCTTTTGCAACATATCCTTGACAGTATTTGTTGTTTCTGACCTTTTTTTTAATAAGTGCCATTCTCACAGATATGACATAGCATCTCATTGTAGCTTGATTTGTAGTTCCCTGATAATAAGTGATGTTGAATATTTTTCACATGCCTGCTGGACATTTGCATTTCTTCTTGGTAGAAGTCCTGCTGCTCCATGTGGATCACCTCTGGGTTAGGAATCACTGGCTCTGAAGTGGCTGTACTCACTTGCAGTGCTGTGCTTTAACCCATTACACCACTAGGGAGGGCCCCAGCAGTTTATAGTCTAAGAAACTAATTTTATGTTGTTTTAAGAAATTTCAGTTTGTGGCAATTTGTTTCAGGAACAATAGAGAACTAATATAATATAAAAGTTAGAGAAAATCATTGCCGAATGAAGAAGACTACAAAGTCAACATAGCTGACTGCACATGATGATAAGAACCGGGCCTTTTGCAATAAAGACATTATCAAGGCAATTTAAAACTAGAATGAAATTTAAGAATTATAGTTAATGTGAATTTCTTGATTGCTATAACTACACATTGCAATTCTGTAGGATAATAGTCTTACAATAAATGGAAAAACAGAATAAATGGAAGCAGACAGGGGGCAGGTAGAAAGATATGAAAATGGCAACTTGCTTTGAAACGGTTCAAAAATTTGTTATATTTTTAAAATAAAGAAATAGATTAGGATGTCATAGAAGTTTACATCTATAGCAATAAGTTCTTAGAAAAACATGAGGTTTAATGGATAGTACTTTCTGTAACACCTGTCAGGGAGTGAGGGACACGGAACTAAGCAGCTCAACACTGACACAACAATAATAATGCCATGATTCAAAGTCATGCAGAGCTCTAGATCTGGAATGGTTTTGAAAATTCACTTGACTTGGGTCTAGAGGAATCGTAAAAGATTCCTAAAATTGTTTATAGCGAGTATCTGCAGCTCACATGGTTATAAATCATGACAAAAATAAAACAGGGGTGATTTGAAAATGATAATATCAATAATATTAACCTAGGCAAGAGATTATAGTATATCTCACTAGAAGTTTCACTTCACATCAGAACTACGAGGATCATATATTATGTATATTTATACATATTCATACACATATATATTTATATATAATAATAAATGACCCAAACTTTATATATATTAAATCAGTTCTTTTTTGAGGACTCATTATTCCTGGCTGAGGATCAAACTTGTGCTACAGTAACTGCTTAGAGCTGACAAGTGCTGTCTTTAACCCCTGCACCACCAAGCAGGCCTTAAAATAAATCTTTATCACAATGTAAGTATTATTTTCTCAGTCATTATTTGGTTCTTCAAAGAACTCTCTCACTGCCAAAGATAACCTTGCATAATTCTACTGGGAAATTTTTTTCCTGACATAATAACATATAATTTTAATAATCAAAAGAAATTCTAAATGGGTCAGAATACTTGCCCTATCTTCCAAAGTTGTTATGGGGATAAAAATTGTGATGAGTGTTCACATTTTAGAAAACTGTAATGTATGCTATAAACATATTCTCATATTTTCATTCTCATATTTTCATTTCTTTAGGATGTACTAAGCAATTATTACAGTTTCTGTTTGTTCTAAAGATTGTGATGTTGAATATTGTACATGTTTGGGTTCATATGTAAAAATGTGCATAGATGAAGAAAACTGCCTCTCTCTACTTATGAAAAAACATGGAATTTCTCCCTGGGAATGCCCTTATCAGAAACTCTCCAGAAAAGAGTGAAAGCAGTATATATAGTTTGAAAGTGATGACAAAATAATACCAAAATATTCCTCATCTCCCCTTTCCATCCAAATTGTGAATTATTTCTCTCTGTTATCTATAGTTTATTGTATCAAATTAGGTCACCAGAAACTTTTGAACTGTATTATCTTACTCCCTATAGAAGTGTCTTTACAACTACAATTTCAGTTTATGTTTGCTCTAATCAAGAGCCATCTAGAGACACATCTGCATATACTGTAAAGCTACTAAAAATACTACCCATCACTGAATTCAATGCTCTTTAACATAAAAGAACACAGTATTGTAGATATTCCTCTCTGATTTAGTATCAAAATAGTTTATCTCTACTGAAGAGTCATTCTCCTTTATCAGACACTAGTAACAACATAATCTGTAATCTTTCCCTCTTTACTTTGATTTTCAAGAGACAGACTAAATTTCAGGCTTAGTTATAGAAACTGATCATAATTTCTTTACCTTTTTCTCTGTATGCGTTTGCCCTGTGTTTAAATGATTTTAAATCATTTAATTTTTAGTCAATGAACCAGACTATAAGCATTTTTTTTAAAGATTTTTTATTTTATTTGTGCATACAGAACTGGGATACAGGCCAGAGATGTGGAGGGTGAGAGAATTCACCAGAGACAGAGTGGAGTGCAGAACAGGCAGATCAACGAAATACACTGCTGAGGGGAGCAGCGGGCGGGTCAGGAGAGGTCTGCCACGCCATGTGGTCACCTCCGGGGCAGGCGGGAATCGAACTCATGAGGAAGCAGCTTTAGATTCTCAGTGCTGTGCTTTAACCCGCTGCGCCACCAGGGAGGGCCACTATAAGCATTTTAATAGAATTTTAGAGTAGATAAAAATTATCAATAAAAATTAGGAAAGACTGAGGCCCAAAAAGTTCTCTGTCAATTAAATGAAGTAAAAATGCCAAAAATAAAGAAACAGAAGTTAGACTAGGGCCCACTTAAGGAAAAAGGCAGAGATGAGGGCTAGAACTTTTTTCAGTGGAGAATTAGGAGGAATGGGAGAGAAGATGAGCAAAAGGGATAGTGGTGGTTTCAGGACAACTATTGAAACAGCAACCTAGGCAACTCTGTAATTCCTGATAACATAGCATAGAAGGTAAAGACTGTATGTAGTGATAGTAAGTTCAGAAACAAACAAACAAACATGGAATTCTCTCAGAGAAAATGGTTAAGCAGACTGTGTAGTTGTCCTCTGAAGCTCACCACACTCCAGGCAGTGCTCCTTAACAGAGTCTACCCCATATAAAAGGAAACCTGTCAAAAACAACCACTACTGACTATGCCTTAAAATGCAGACCACTCAAATGCTCATTACTTCTAGCTGAAATGTACCAACATTCTAGTAGAAAATATCATTGTAAAAGTCTACCAGGGGAACTCAAAGGTATATAGAAAAGAAGAAAATGTGTTTTCAAATAAAAAGAACTTGTCTGTTCATTTTTAAATACTGGAATAACAGTAAATTTGATAACAGACATAATACACAAAAGGTGTTAATACAACAGTTTCTTTTAGATTGACCACAGAGCTCTCTGAGTTATACAGATTTCTCTAACCATCTCCAATGAGGTAGTATTCATGATTACTAAACTCATATAATGAACTTTAAGTACTAAAGCTTCAGAGGAAACTATAATAATATATACCAAATTTGCTAATCTGGTAAATTAAATACTGAATTTCTAAATAATAAATTTATACTATAGTAATAAATATATTAACAATAAACTCTCACCATATTACCACAATCATTTTTGGACAGAACTTTTGTTTCAAAACTTCTCAGTGTTCATTTTTATCAGTCTAAACGACCAGTTTTCTAAGCATTATATTCCAAACTGAAGGATTTTTTTTCTTTTGTATGATAAATGAAACTGTAAACCAATAGACTACTAAAAATATTTCCATAATATACTTTTCCTTAAGAAAAATATTCTTATTTTCTCTCCCAGTCCATTAGAAAAGAAGAAACCATAGAAGTCACATACAATATGTATTTAGAAATTTCCTGTCTCATTTAATGAAATAGTGACAAGTTTTAAAGGTGACAGATACATTTTCTTTCCTAGTATGTTTTTTGGTTAGATTCTATTGTTAGTAAATAAAAGCAAAAAAGTAGCAATGCTAGAATATAAATATTTGTTTTAAAATCACACACTGAATAGATCTCATAACCTCATATATGTGCATGTTTTTTTTTTGTTTTGTTTTAAAGTTTAGGACTATTGTTGCAATTACAGAATGCAGAAATAGCTCAATGAAACTGCATCGGAAACCCTTATTCAACACTTTGCTTTGCTCTCTCCTTTCTTTGAGTAAATCTGACGTTATAAGCATAACTGGTACTCTGTGGACTTCTTAAATAATTTAAAGATGCTGAGCCTCATATTCTACAGCCCAAAGATGCTGACATTATTTTAAATTAGGTTTTTACACTTAAAACGTATTGAAGTGCATTTGGGGGAGAAGAAGTTTTGCTACCTGTGCTTTTTTTTTTTTTTTTTTTTTCTGTAGAACAGTGTTCAGCAGACAAAGTCAGAACAAAATGATATCACCATGGTTTGTTTTTAATTCTTTATCATCAGTCAAATGACATGAGACAGGCTAACATATATGACAAGTTTTAGGTGCAGAGCAATGGCTTACCTATCTGTATAAAATGAAATGAATTAGAATAACACATGTGGCAACCAGGTAATTTTAAAATAAATTCTTGAATGTAACGAGTTGCTCATAGCAAGTGAAAATAACAAAACCTAAATATTTGCTAAGGAAAATGAGAGTGATTTTATGATGTGTGTGCCTCAATAATTGATGGATTTTGGTTACCTACAAGTCAAAACATGTCTGTGATACACAGTCACATACAAGAGATCTCTGCAATACTGAAAAGTTATCATTACTTTACCCTGTAGTATCTCTCTGAATGGATTTCACCTGTATCTGAATAAGCCCAAAACAAAAAAGTACATTCTTCTTTATCAACACCTTCAACTCTTTCTCCATGCAGCCAGCAACTCAGTTACATTCCCCTTCCCACAAATAACCTCCACATGTGGTTTGTATCTGGGTCAAACACAAAGCTCAAAGTTGAGCTATGGCATTGTATACAACTTAGCTTAAATCAGAATTTTCCTTATGCAATCATATCTGCAATGTAAATTGACAAGTGAGAAGGGGAGTCTAAAAAAAATTAAGGAATGGGCACTTTGCCAAGTAATCATTGAGAGAAAAAGTTGGAAATTCTGAGAAAAACAAATATTTGACACATGTAACCCTTCTGTCCTATCCCATTTCAACTCAGTAAAATGATCACACCTCTCTGTCAGAACATGCCACATTATATTGTGCATGGAGACAATTTTCTAGTGCAAAGAAAATGATACCATGTGATAAGGATTCTAGGAATTCACATGAAAGATATTTTACATATACCTGATGCCTAATTTTCGAATGCCCCTTTGTCCCTTTCTTTGTCCTGTATCTCTTCTAGATTTTATTTCCCACTAGATATTGTACTCACCTAATTCTAGGTACTATATTCTACTTCTATGAGTTAGATTCATGATCAATAATCATAGGTTTAGTACACAATGGTCAATAACAGCTAAATGTATAAACGAGGCATTCATATCACGAGAAAGGGAAAAATTGAACAAGGAAGACCTCACACGTGCTTGTTAAGAATAGCAAGGTAGTTCCTTCACCAGCAGTCATCTTGGGAAAAATCCCAGTTAGTCAGAAATGGTGGAAGAAAATAGACTTGAAGACTGGTATATTTCACTTAGAGAAATGTTAAGCATAATCCAAGTTGCAACACATATCAATATTTCATTCTTCACTAATACTGACTTATACTCCATTATATGAGCATACCACTTTTGTCTATTCATTTATCAATTGGTGGACATTTGAATTGTTCAACTATTTGAATATCATGAAAATATTGCTATAAATACTATTGGGAAAGTTTTCACATGGGACATTTGCTAATATTCTTGAGCAGAATTGCTGGATCATAGGGTAACTATTTTCAAGCTTTTGAGAAACTTGCAGACCACTTTTCAATCAGCTGTAGTATGTTACATTACCAACAGCAACAAATAGGTGTTCCAATTTCTCTATACGCTCTATATATCTGTTATTGTCTATCCTTCTTGCTGTAGTCAAGACAGTTCATGTAAAATTCTATCTCCATGATTTCATTTGCCTTTCCTAGGTAAATAAATGGTGGACACCTTTTCATGTGCTTGTTAATAATATATCTTTGCAGAAACATCTATTAATATTCTTAATGTACAGATTTCCCATTCTACATCTTGATCTAAAGATCTACTCTTTTTTTTTGCCAGAATCATATTGTTTTGATTACTGTTGCGATATAGTAAATTTTGAATTTGGAATTATAAATCCCCCAACATTGCTTTCTTAAAAATTGTCTGGATCTCATACATTTTTGTATGCATTTTAGGATCAGTTTATCAATTTCTACAAGGAAACAAGCTGTAATTAATATTATTAAGATAGGCAATGGCTCTGTAGATCAGTTGGGGATATCTTTAGCTTAACAATATTTTCTACTCCATTAAGTCTAAAACGTCTAGTTCTTCAGGTCACATTTATTTCAATAATATTTTATAATTTGCAGTGTTTAATCTTACATAATTTTATTAAACTTATACCTAAGTATTTTATTATTTTGATGGTGTTTTAAATAGAAATGACTTCCTCAATTTAATGTTTAGAATTTCACTGACAGATTTAGACATACAATTAAACTTTAGATTCTATTGATCTATACATTGACATATACACACACACACACACACACACACACAAACACACACCTGGTATCTGCAAATAGAGGTTTACTCTTTACCAATCCAAATGCCTTTTATTTCTTTTACTTCCCTAATTGTCCTGGTAACAACTTTCAACAAGTAGTGATCAATATAAGTCAGGGGCTGTAATTTGCCACTTTCAGAGGAGAAAACAGAGAAAGAACAATAATAGCAAGTGGAGAATAATAAGCACATTTACTTGTCTAGCATTTATTTTGTTATTGTTGTTTTATTATAGTTGGGATCTTAGTTGTTTGTTTGGTGTTGATTTGCATTATATTTAAATGTGCAATCCACATGGAACTTTAGTCACTTTTGTTTCTGTTTGTTTTTCGACCCCTGACTATTTCCATAGAGATTTTAGGAGGCCTAATGAGCTAAGAAGGAAATAATGCTGCAGGCCCTGTCAGTCCTTCAGTTTGTAGGGTTGACAAACTGTTTCATGGCCACTTTTGTTTCATACCTGGCTTGATAGGATGGTACACTAAAATCTGATGAATGGATAATAGGTGTATTTTTCAGCACAGTCAGTACAAAAAATAAACTGGAGCTCAGTAATTTCACAAGTTTATAGAAACAGTGATAAACAGGAAAAATAAAATCAAGTCTACTGATCTCAGTGCTTTAGTATGTGCAACTGTTACCATCTATTAATCATTAAAACAATCTAAACTTTTATAATTTGATGCATATTTCATATAGCATGCTACTGGTTTTCTACTCTGCTTTCACTAGTTCACCTCTATAACTCATTAATTTATAGCTGCATATTTTTGCCCAAATAAAGTCCTTCAATGTATCTTAATTTTTGAATTCAATTTATTTTTAGGTAACTAATGAGATTCCTCTAATGGGGCATGCATTTATACTGTTTATTTTTCTTTGGAACATGTATATTTAGAGTAAAAACTCAAGAAAAAGCAAAAAGGTACCAAGTAAGAAAGGAAGTGAAACTATCACTATTACCAGATGACATGATAATATACATAGAAAGTAAATAACAAATAACCCTACCAGAAAACCACCAGAATACAGGATAAAATACAGTAAAGTTGTAGGATATAAAATCAACACAAAAATCTATTGCATTTATAAATGTAAACAGTGAACTAGAAGAAAGAGAAATGAAAAAAACAATTTCATTTAAAATAGCACAAAAAGGTGAGATACCTGGAAAGATCATTAAAAGAAATATGCAATGAAAAGTAGACAACACTGATAATGGAGATAAAAAAAAAGATTCAAAAAAGTGAAAAATAGCCTGTGTTAATGAATTAGAATAAACAATGCCATTTTAAATAAAAATAGCCATATTACTGAAATATGTACAGATTCAACACAAAACCTATCAAAATCATAGACATTCATCAAGAGACTAGAAAAAAGACTAGACTAGAAAAAAGACTAGAAAAGACTAGACTAGAAAAAAGACTATAAAATTTGTATGGACCCACTAAAGACCTGAATAGCCAATGTCATCATGAAAGAACAGAAAAACAAGTACCATGCTCTCTTGACTTAAACTATATTACAAAATGATAGTGATCAAGACAGTATAGTATAATATTCACCTGGCAATGGCAATGACATTAGAAATTTCATAATAGATTAAATGAGGTTTATGCACAAATAGAGGTGAAGATATGACTCCAAGGTTGTTCTTTTTTTTTTTTTGTAAATCAATAAAAGTAAATTAAATTAAAATAAATAGTATGTAAATTTCCATATAAATAATATGGAAATAAGTAATAGTTCCATGAAGCAAGAACATCCCTTTCCCCTAAGTTCCTTTTGTCCCCACAGGCACATAAAGTCACTATGCATATTACCTTCACAGAGTGAGAATTCCTCTGTGTTTTGGTAAAAAATGTTTCCCTTTGCCAAGGTCACCCAGACTTGAAAATTGGCTCTTTCCCTTCTTGCTTACCAAATATTAGAAACTAGTATAAAAAGGGTTTAGCATATCCTTCAATGTTTAGGGAGAGATAAGTAAAGTGAAGATCGGGGTATAATCCCTCACCAGAAGCAAAATGAAGGCCTGCCTGAAATATATTTCAGCAGCCCTCTTTAATGATTTTAACCTTGAATTCTGCTTTGTCTGAATCCTTTTCTTTCTTGCTTTCTCTTTTAATTTTACATTTACCTGTTGACATCCCTCTCCGTATTTTTTATTTTCATACTTTCATTGAGACTTCATATTAGATGCTTTATTCAAAACAAAAATTTACTGATTTTTTTGCTAGTATACACACTAATATAGAAATATATGCAAATGTGCTGATATAACAAATTTGTTGTAGTATTCATTCCAATTTACATTTTAATATGCAAACTTATCATTTCACATTGTATCATTACTTTTTTTACCTTTAGTTATCTTTCTTTTCACTTCTGCTCCTTCCCTTTCTTCTATTAATATTACAGAAAGCTTAAGCAGCTTAATTTTACTAACAGCTGTAATTAAGTCTTATTACTCCATTATTTTCTCAAAAGTTATAATAGCTATAGTCTTCTTTGCTTACCCTTCCGACCTCCTAAAATTTCACTAAACCAAACTTTTAAAAACTAAGATTTCCCATTAATAGAGTAGTTTAAGATAACTTAAACTTCTTCTTTCCAAAAACATGTAAATGCTTTTTTCTTAAATCACCATTTTAAATAACCTTGAAAATGTTGATAAAGAGAAAAATATCAGAAATGCAGAAAGAAAATGCAAAGTCATATTTTGGTTATTTATTTTGGGCAAAGAAAAGGCTCACAGGCATAGAAACTGAGGTTTCAAAAAAGAAGGATGTCTGGGGTATAGAGTCATAGCCAGTGATGACCTGGCTCTGAAAAGGGGGATTAAAATTTTCCCTACCTGCTTGAAAAAGGATGTTTTTTGTACTCAGGGCATTGGTGAAAAATATTCATCTGTTAAAAGTTAGAAACCTAAAAAAAATACCTCAACTCCACAGCTTCTCTTTACGAGAGTATTGGCAAAATTCCCCAATCATGGGTAGCCATAAATCCACTAATCTGGAACAGTTATGGGTAAGCAATAAGGTCTGTTTTTTATCCTACACCCTTCTGAGCATTGGTGATGGCCCTTGTGTTTTTTTCCTCCAAATGAGCAGAATGCTTACTACTGCCACCCCAGGAAGGTCATAAAATAACCACATGTAGGTCCCCCTACCCCCTCCCAGGGAACTGCACCATTATTAATTAATAGAAAAGGTCCTCTAAGAGGATATAGAAGGTGTGGTTGATTGTTTATCAAGCTGTGTAAACATGATTTAAGTCCTCTCCCCTCCACAGCTCATGACCCAATCCTATGCTCTCTTGCTGCGACTAGAGAGGGGCTGGTCTTCCGGGAACATATTTCTGATTCTCTGAACCCTTAGCACTATTAGCATCCTGTTCAGTGAAAAGGCATGAATGGCTATAGGCTAGGATATTAACTTGGTCTGCCTCAGTATGATGATCATTTAAATTTGGATAGTTGCCATACTATTCTGATAAATCTATTTCAAATATCTGGGGTGAGGGAGCAGTTGTTCCTGGACAACAATAAAAATAAAACCTAACTTTTGAATGACAGTTACATTCCTATCTGATGTCCAGATATGCCTGTAACACCTTTTAAGTGAGATTTGCACATAATAAACTTATATTAAATTCTTTTTCTAACTAGCAAACTTTGAACCTGTAAATGAAATCCTGAGTAATCTTCAACCCCTAACATTTTTATGGATTCCACCCCATCTCCATAAAGAAGAGATCTCAGACACAAAGTATTACAACTCCCAGCATGCTATGAATCTGACTTTCTGAAAGGGAGGTGTTAGTAACTAGGAATGGAGTTAAGTAGTCATGCCTGGTTTATACTGAACACATGGAGGCCAGGGCTCTTTTTTCTTGGCTTCACTTTGCACCGTGGTGCTACTGGAAGGAGAGAATTGGAGTGACACACAGAAGAGAGACACACACAGAGATACTTGAAAGAAATGTGGGTGAGAGACAAATGAGGAGGCTGCTCCTGGTTTGGAGACAATGACAGCCATTATCTTGACCTTATTGCAGAGTATATGGTATGTGCTACCTTTTCTCTCTTTCTGTCCCAACTTTCTAGGACCAGTCAAACCCCTTATTTGTGGCTCATTTCCAGAAAGTACCATAGACTTGTGGCAAGCTTTCTGACCTCAGCATCTCCACATCAGGCCAAGCCTGTTTGATTGGGTACTTGCCCATGAAGGAATAGGTAATTTTCAAAGTTTTATTAATAATACCCCTTCTGGTCCTTTCTATGTATACTAATTCTATTTAAAATGAAATAAAAAAGTTCTTGCTAAGCATATGCTTCCTTTGCCTTTGTGCACGTGGATGGTCAAAATCCCTTCAGAGCATGAAACCCTTAACACTTTGGAGTCTCTGGGGGTGCCTTAATCACATGCTAAGATCACATAACACACAATAAATCCCATAAATGTTAGCACCAAATCCTTATTACAAAGATAGTAATCTCTCTTTAAGGTGTGCACTCCAAGTTCCTAAAGAATATATGCTTTGCCAAGCACAACAAAAAGTGTCTGAAAGAAGATGCAGGCCAACATTGCCAAGCTGTCAGTGCCAAGGTGCTCAAAGCCCTTATAAAAGCCCAGAAGGTTAAGGTCAACATCCTAAAGGGCAGAGTTGTAAGTCAGTCAATCTGCCTGCTCACCACAAGCTCCCAGAGTGTGTGTGCCCACATTGCCAAGGGTCTCAGTTTATTCCCCAAAAACCCAAGGCTCATGCGAACATAACACCCTGACTGCAGCTGAATTACAGGTTTAAGGTTTCCAAGGTGCCCGGGCTGCACCAAGTCTCCTGAATGGAGAAGCCAGTCTGCTCATGTAAGGACAGATCTACTGGCACGACCCCTGGGCTGCTGTCACTTTTGCACACGTACACATACATCATGTGGCTTCCTTTACTACTTCAATGAGATGAATTATAATGGATCTAGTAAGAATATACAAAATTTTGAGAACAGCCCAATAGCTACCCAAATCATAATACTTAAGAGATGATCTAAATAGAAACTTCAGGTCACAAATCATAAGAATACTAAAGTATACAAGTCAGTGGAAATCATTTTATTAGAAGTTATACATCAAAGCAGATTTCCTGTCCTCTACTCTGTGTGACAATGTAATATTAAGAAACTTTAGAAGTTGACTTGGCATGTCATAGTTAGAGAGCTTTCAGTAGGGTTTATTTTCTTTTATTTTTCAGAGAAAACCAGTTTTGAGAACTAGAATATATAATACCAATAAAAATCAAAATGCTATCGTCTAACAAAAATCTCTATCTTCTTTAAGAGTTTTCTGTTGTTTTGTTTTTTCCACATTGTTCTGGGCTAAGTCACATGTTTCTTCTCAAAGGTCATGGAATGCAGAAAGAGAATAAGATTAGAAAATCTCCAAATCCTTTCTTCATTACCTCACAAAAAGTGCCAAATATTTCCCATTCCTTCTCAATTTAATAAAAATTCAAATGATTAAAAACAACTTTTTTCTGTTCTTCACAAATGCTATGTGAATTAGGAAAGATAAAAATCCAAGTTCCAGGACTGCCCTTGACATATTGTTTCTTTTGAGAATTCAATACCAATTTAGAGTTGGCTACATTTTCTGGCTTTGTTGATGAGGTATATGATAATAAGGAAATAGACCTTCAGCTTGGGAAAATAGAACAGGTGGCTGTTGTTTCTAAAGCTAGAATATGTGTAGGCTGTAGATGGAGTTCAAGCAGAGGCTGTCACTTAGACTGTGAGGTAGGGTTGGGGAAAGCTACAGGGGTACCTACGCATATGGAAATCAGTCAGGAGCATTGTGGAGAACATGTAGTCAACCTTGTACCTTGTCAAGGTTCTGTGGGTTTGTCTCTATGAAGAGATTAAATGAGAAATGATGATGATTATTATTCTGAAAAATTTAATTCAGATCGTTTCCAAATTTTAAACTACTGTAGTTAAACTACTAGTTGTTTATAAATGCATTCTAATGTGTCTTCATAGGAGTACATGCATCATTGAAAACTAAAAGGCTCTTTGGCCACAAACAAGTATGTGGAGAAATGAAAGATAACCTTAGATTTATAAAATATTTGCCAGTTTGGAAAAGAGTTAAAAAATAAACAGAAAAGACAAAATGCATGCCCATCATTTTTGATCCCTACAGAAGAAATGAAGAAGAAATGAGCCTTAGAGTGGTTAAGTGACTTAGCAAAGGTCAGCTAACTAAGAAGCTTTCAAATCAGACAAGTGTACTTTAGGAATCACACAAAGAACTGACCTAAGGTTCAATGCACTTTCTATTTTACATAATGATATGAGGTTGGTATTTTAACATAACACATTTTGAAAAACTGCATTAGTTAAACAGAATAGGGCCAACAAAATGGCATCAGGAGTTTTATCAACTGGATTTACTTTCTCTATGGGTCACTGAGCCAAAGGAACAGTCTCTCTATTTTTCCTCCTCCCCTCCCTTTCTCTTTCTCTCTTCTTTCCATCTCTTCTTCCCTCTCTTGCTCCCCTCTTTCTACTCACTTCCTCCTTTTGTTATAAGTTTTCACTTTTTCAAGAAAAATATTCACATTCAGTTGAATTTTCTCATGTGGGTCTCAATATTCAGTAAGATAATTGCCTGATGTGCTATCTGTTTATATTGATGTGATATCTGTTTGCATCTCATTTTTTTCTTCTCAGTTTTCATACCTTATTTCCTCTCCCAATAAAGAACTTAAAACTTACTCATTATGGGAATATTGGGATACTTAATATTTTTAAAAAGGAAATATATAACCAAAGCTTAAGCTTAAAATTTCTTTTAATGTTCAACTGAAGAAGTAATGTCCAACTCCAAAAGAGAAGACAATCCTAAATCCTGAAGCTGCACTAATGGTGACTCCATTGCAGAGATAAACTAGTTATTAAATTATAAAGCATTTAGAAACATGACCATTCCACTTGAGTTTTTTTTTAATTTTACTTTATTTTTAACAATAGGGGTTCATTAATTAAGTGTTTCATACACTGATATAGGCTTTGTGCTCAAACAAAAGAGAATTTCAATAAAGAATGCACTACAATCATGCAAATTTCCTACTTTTCATATTCATAAACGCTACACTCAACAAGACCATCTCACAGTGTCACGGACACGCTTCAAGGTTGTCTAGAAGGAGAAGAAAGTGGAAGAATCAAATGGAAATTTTAAAAAGAAACAAAAAACATGTTGAATTGCACAAGCAAATACGGCAGTGTTTTCTGAAAGACAAGAGGGCACACCTTTCCGGGGTTAATGAACAGAATGCTGTAACCCTGCAATAGTGTCCAGAAAGAAAGTAATAAAAAGCAAATCCTTTCTCTTCTTGAAAGCTCCCTTTACTGTTCTGGGGAATGCATGCTCCAGCTATACAAGGAACGCATGTTCCTTGCAGTGTAACCAGACAAGTGACTGTGTTATTTTTTAATGTCAAGGACCAAGAGATCTCACATAAACCAAAGTAATCAAGGATAAATGGCCGGAAAACCAAAAAGCAGAAGTGGCTGAAGTCAGGACATTAAAAGGATGTCAAGGACTTTTAGGCAGAATTTGTGAGACTTGTACACAAGTCATTGAAAATGACTAAAATACTATAACTGGAAGAAAAGTTTCAATGATACCTTCATAAAGAGTAATAGTAATATAAGTGAGGATTCAAACCCAGAAATCAGCCCAACAGATTTTACTTTGCAAGATGAGTTTGAAAAATCACATTTGAATTTAGATTATAATAGCTAGCGGGTTGTTGAACTTAGTTTACTGTGAATCGCTGAAATTAAAAAATGTAATTATTCTTGAAAGGGGAGTTTCTAGTTTTAAGTTGTTTTACCTAAAGATATGTTGATACAGATGAGCCCAATGCTGGGATTTAATCTCTTCCTTTCTTGAGCATGTACTGTGGAGATGTAAAAGCAGGGCATCCTTTGCTTAAATATTCTTACCTGGTTCCTTAGTCAGTGAAAAGGCTAGCATTACCTGAGGACAGTAAATTCTGCACAGCTGTTTCACAGACTTCAAGTCTACACAGATGGCCATGTGCTCTTGATTCCCAGATCATTTTACAATATGTTCACAATACAAAGCATCCAATATTTACCCTCATAAAAAAGGATTTTCCCACTCCATTTTATTTCAGTTTACTTTCTAAACAGGCAGAGAAATGAGTGGAAGAGTAGTTAGTGTCCCAGATGCTTTTTTGTTTGAGGAACAGCAGGGGCTATTCTACAACCAAGACTAAGCTCCTTTGAGCAAGTTCAAGTTAGTAATCTGCTGAGCAGAAGAAAGGAAAATGCCTGAATGTTTGATTTGATAAAAGAAAGGGGGCAACTATATCTAAATCTCTTCATTGCCATTATGTCCTGCTAATGTCTTACATATCATTATTGACATTTTAGTAAGTAATAAACCATTTTACAAATTCTAGGACTTTAAGATGGATGGGGAGAAAGGAAAGTTTATAGCATTCCAAAGATATAAAAGGCTGGGGGAAGAGAGAAAATGAGAAGAGGGGTAGGACATTAGAGCTTGTGGCTGAGGAAAAGTGCCCTGGTCTAGGGAGAGATCTGTGTATTATACAGAACTGATAGAATAATCTGCACTTGATTACCACGCAAGGAGAGAATGACAACCCTTGGTGGAATGGAAATATACAGACAGCAGACTCTCTAAATTAAAAGAGCAGAATTTGAAAAGAAACAATATCTTAATTAAAACTTGAAAAAAGGAAACAATCCAAACCATCAAAAATGTAGGGAAAAGTGAAACAATGAACATTAAGATACTGGTCTTAATTTATATATTAGAAATACAATTATTGGCCCTCCCTGGTGGCACAGTGGGCTAAAGCATAGCACTGAGAAGCTGAAGCCACTTCAGCAGAAGTTCGAATTCCGCCCGCCCCCGGGGGTGATCTACGTAGCGTGGCAGACCTCTCCGGACCCACCCGCTGCTCCCCTCAGCAGTGTATTTCATCATGGGGTCTGTTCTGCTCCCTACTCTGTCTCTGGTGAATCCTCTCACCGTCCCAGCACCTCTGGCCTGTACCCCAGTTCTGTATGCGCAAATAAATAAATCTTTTTTTTTTAAGATTTATTTATTTGCACATACAGAACTGGGGTACAGGCCAGAGGCTGAGGGGTGGCAAGATGCTTCACCAGAGACAGAGTGGGGAGCAGAACAGGCAGATCGACGAAGTACACTGATGCAGGGAGCAGCAGGCGGGCCAGGAGAGGTCTGCCGCACCATGTGGTCACCTCCGGGACAGGGTTTGAGAATCAAACCCAGGCGGAAGTAGCTTTATCTTGTCAGTGCAGTGCTTTAACCCGCTGCGCCACCAGGGAGGGCCAAATAAAAAAATCTTAAAAAAAAAAATACAATTATTTAAAAAGCAAAAAATATGTATATGCCACTTAAGGGAATACTTTAAAACAACATAAAAATAAGGATACAGAAGGAGGTACAAAATCAATATGTGTTCTGTTTATCTTAAGAGTTTCTAAATGAGTTTTCAGCCTTTTATAGGATAGGCAGTTTGTTTTCGTATTAATATAGATTATCTATAATTGATCAAAATGAGACTTGAGGATAGTGTTTCTCAAGGTGTGATCCCAGATTGAAGAGCTCATTAGAAATGGAAATTCTAGGACCCTATCCCAGACCGCTAAAATCACAGACTCTGAGATAGAGCCAGCAATGTTTTAAACACTAATTCTAATGATGACATTTAAGACTGACATGAACCTACGATGCACAAGTGGTTTTCACTGAACAAAAGGCAACACTCGACCAAAGAGCCACTGTTACTGTCTAAAGCATGGGAAAGCAATGCAAGAGCTATTAGACAGGAAGCAGTTAAGAATTGCGGGAAATATGAACCTGTTATAGCTTCCTAAATAAACTTCACATTTTTAACAGCATTAGAGAGAAAACAAACAACAAAAAATGCAGTACTACTTCTCTCAAGAAAATTGTTTAAAACTTTGTATTCAGTCATAGATTTAAATCCAAGCCCTGTCATTTATAAACTGGGATGAAATTAGAAAAGTGACTTAATTTCCTTAAGTTTTAGTCCCTTCATCTGTACTATAGAGAAACGCATGTTGAGAATTAAGTAAACAAAAGTAACTAAGTTACAAAGAACTTATTATATTACTATTGATAACAGACATAAAAACAATTCCACTTACAACTGTATCAGACAGAATAAACTAAGAAAGTGAAAGACATATATATATATATATATATATATAACAAAAAATAGATATTACTGAAAGAAATAGTCAAAAAAATCCTGTGGACATACAAATATGGTGATATCATATTTCCTGTCTTAAAACTATACCTCTAAGCAATAGTAATGAAAGCAGACACACAGATTAATTAAATAGAATTACTCGTGCATGGGTATGTACGTGTGTATGTTTGTATACATAAAAGAAATATTTGTGTATGTATGAACAACTAATATATGGTAGAGAAGGTAGAGAAGCTAGGAGCATAAGATAATAAAGATTATTTAATTAATGATGCTAGGAAAACAGATAGCCATATACAAAAGAATGAAACTAGACTGCTATCTTAAAACATACAAAAAATTAACTGAATGATTAAAGACTTGAGTGTAAGACCTGAAACCATAAAATACAAAGGAAAAAAGTAGGTGATAAACTACTTGACATCAGTATTAGAGAAGTTTCTGGCCATTCAACTACAGTAGCAGAGTAAACAGAAGCAAAAATAAACAAATAGGACTACTTCAAACCAAAAGGCTTCCACACAATGAAAGAAATAGTTATCAAAACAAGTAAGAACAACAAAAAGACTACTGAGTGGGACAAAATATTTACAAATAATCCTATGACACGCACATATATACATATATGTGTGTGTATGTGTATTTATATATAATCATATATATATTTATATGTGTGTATATATATTTTTATAATGAGTTCATACAATTCAATGATAAAATAAACAATCTAAGAAAAAATGAGCAATGAACAAAATGGTACAGCACTGTTGATACTTTGGCAGTGGGTACAATGTGGTAACATGCTTGAGGTATGAAGCCATAATCCTAAAAAGTGATGTTACCACAATCAAAAAATAATAATAATAATAATAATAATAAATGGGCAAAGGATCTGAGTAGACACTTTAAAGAAGACACATAATTAATCAACCAGCACATGAAAAGATGTTCATCATCTCTTATAAGGAAAATGCAGATCAAAATCCCAATGAGTTATGACCTTACCTATGAGAATTGTGATTACCAAAAAGACAAGAAACAGGAAGTATTAGAGAAGATAAGAGAACACACAGAGAGTATTGGTGGAATGTAAATTGGTACGGTCATTACAAACAATATGGAGAGTCCTTTAAAATTTTAAGACATACTGGGCTCTCCCTGGTGGTGCAGAGAGTTAAATGCAGCACTAAGTAGTGAAAGCCATTTCAACATGAGTTGGATCTCCACTCCAGAGGTGACCCACATAGCGCAGCAGACCTCTCCTGACCAGTCCGCTGTTCCCCTCAGCAGTGTACTTCATCCTATCTACCTGTTCTGCTCCCCATTCTGTCTCTGGTGAATCCGCTCACCACATTTGTGCTCTCTGACCTGTTCCCCAGTTCTGTATGCATAAATAAATAAATATTTTTAAAAAGAAAAGATGGGATCCTTCCTTTTGCATTAAGGGTGGACCTAGAGGATATTATACTAAGTGAAAAAAAAAGTCAGTTGGAGAAACAAGTATCATATAGGAATGTGGAAGATAAGGAAACTAAACAAATTAACAAATAAAACAAAACATAAAAAATTCAAACTCTTAGAATATAAGAACAATATAAAGTTCATAAGAAGGGCAGAAAGAATGGGGCTGGGTCAATCAGGTGAAGGATACCAACTGGACTTATGGTAATGAATATAATGGAGTATTTTGTTGATGTATTATTATTTACCTGAAGCCTATGTAATGCCATAAACCAATGTTACATCAATAAAAAAAAATTAAAAATAAACATGACAACCAGCCCAGACTTATATCCTATAAATGCTTTGTACCTTGTAACTCTGTAATCTTTCAAACAATCCTATGAGATTTACACTGTTGTTATACACAGTTTACAGATAAGTAAACTGAAGCCCGAAAAACACTGGCTAAAGATGAGTAGCTGATAAGTGGCTGATCCAAATCTCACTCAAGCAGGGTAACCCTGAAATCTATGCACTACACTATATTCCCTTCCAAGCTGCTGGTATGGTCCCCTCCTATAATAACCAGTTAAGACTTTGAAAACAAATTATCAAGCTTATGTGTAACCACACCTACTATGGTGATTTCACATACATGGGCAGGTATATCCTTTTCCTGTTGCTAATTTTTCCAACGTCATTTTGATATCCTGGTCATTAGTCTTTCTTGTCTTTTCAGGACTTCATTCTTTTAGACATCTGTATTTATTCCTATAATTTTCATCTATTTTTCTTGCAAATACAATCTTACAATCAAAAGCAGAAAAATGTTTCATTTCTTCACCCCCATTCAGTCTTGAATTCATTAAAGTCTAGTTTTTATTCTCTAACATCCTCTTGAATTTGGTCTTACCAGTGCCAGCAATTTAAAAGAAAAAAAAATCCAGTATATAACCTGACAATTTATCTTGAATAAATTACTCAAAACATGGAAAACACAATAACCACAAGATATTCACTGAAGCCAAATTTCCTAATTCAAAATGCTAAGGAGCACATTAGATGTCCATAGGTTAAGAGTCTGATTAAGTAAATCATAATACAGTGATGTGACTGAAATATGTGCAACTTTTAAATGTGGATAATTACAAGTCCATACTGCATCACATAAAAGTCCTTACCAATCTAATTTTAGTAAGAAGGAACAAAGTTGTTACGAGCACATTATGATTATAATAATGAAGAAATTACCATTTGAATTAAAAACAAATGAAAGAAAACCCACAAATATTGTGCTTGGTTTAATGTCTGAATGTTAGAATTATGATTGATATCTTCTCCTCTATTTGCCAAACTCCCTGTAATGTTGTGACATTGTTTTCACGATTAAAGAAAAAGAGAGACTTTTTTCAGAGACCAGATAATTCTTACATAAATTATGAAATATCAGTAAATCTGCCATGCTTTTGCAGGCTTTCTCACATTTTACAAGTGTATTGAGGGACTGTACATCTTAAGCCTAAAGATGGCTGAGAGTTTTTTTGTTTGTTTGTTTGTTTGTTTGTTTTTCATTTTTATCTGACATCTTTAGCTGCTTCCTTTCATAGGAACCTCTATTACGCTTAGGACAAGTCAACGAGTGAATTAAAGTTGACTTTGATTGGCATAATACCATATTATTTATCTTCTCAGATATGTAATAATGAGACAGCTGTCTTAGCCATACTTGATTACTAGTATATCTAAGGTTAATGTAATATTCAATTCAAAATCTAGAGGATTAAAGCTCTCTGAAAAAGCACACCTCACATATTAGGTCCTATCCTTTTATAATAAGGCTGCAATACATTTCTCATGAATTGGTATAGCAGAGCAAATTTAAAGGAAAATATGGTAACTTCATCATTGTTATTGAAGAAGTGTCTTAAAAAGGTATATGCATTAGTCTGGTATGACTAATACTCCAATCAAAGGAGTTGAAAGGCATCAAAAAATACTGAGTGCCTTAAATATTAATCTTTAAAAATAACTACACAAAGATAAAGTATTTCACATAATATGACTTACTCCTAAAGCACCCCACCCCAGAAACCTTTTCAGAGTTACCAATACTGTAGTAAAGAGAACCTCTAGTTACAAGGTCAGTGCTGACACCAGCTACAAAGCAAGAGGTTATCTGTGCAAAGTGAAGATTAGCAAGAAACACAAATTCAGTAGAACACCATCCAGAGAGATGAAACAGAATAGCCATGAGTGTCTTCTGCCCTGCTACCCTAGACCCAATCTCATCAGAACAGAAATTTAAAACTTGTGGCTGTTCATCTCTAACTATACTACCAAGTTCCTCTTGGCTATTAGTATGCCTCTGGAAAAATTCCAATAAGAATGATTAAATTCTGAATTGTAAAAGTTCCCTGATAATCTAACATCAACTGTACTTACTATTATTATTTAATCCTCTTATACATCATTTGCACCACACACACTCTGACCATGCCCTCTACCTTCCCACCTATTTTGTACCTATGCTGTTCCTTCCTCTTAAAAATACATGTATTTTGGCCCTCCCTGGTGGCACAGCAGGTTAAAGCACAGCACTGAGAATCTAAAGTAGCTTCCGCATGAGTTCGATCCCTGCCTGCCCCGGAAGTGACCACATGGCGCGGCAGACCTCTCC
>NW_004567107.1:34942871-34984768 GCF_000260355.1 Condylura cristata | reverse complement strand
TCCCCACTCTGTCTATGGTGAAGCCTCTCACCGCCCCTGAGCCTCTGGCCTGTACCCCAGTTCTGTATGCACAAATAAATAAATCTTTAAAAAAAAAAAAATACATGTATTTTGGGCCCTCCCTGGTGGCGCAATGGGTTAAAGCACTGTACTAAGAATCAAAAGCTACTTCCGCATGAGTTCGATCCCCGCCTGCCCGGGAGTAGATCCACATGGCGTGGCAGATCTCTCCTGACCCGCCCGCTGCTCTCCTCAGCAGTGTACTTCATTGATCTGCCTGTTCTGCTCTCCACTCTGTCTCTAGTGAAGCCTCTCACCCTCAGCATCTCTGGTCTGTACCCCAGTTCTGTATGAATAAATAAATAAATCTTTAAAAAAAAATACACGTATTTTTACTTATCCTTCAGACCCGATGTTAAAGTTGACTTTTCCATAATTACTTGGAGAACCAAACATCCTTCCTTCTCATCCTCTTTAAGAATACTATAGATTCTTCCTAGAGTATAGGAAGATCATAATTATAATTCTTCCTAGAGTATAGGAAGAATTATAAAGTAGAATATAATTCTTCCACATTATAATCATCCCTATTAAGGAATTCTTTAAGCAATGATATGAGTATCAAAATCAATGTCCTGTCTTCCTTCTCCAATAATGCACAGTGTATTAGAGAATTAGTAAATAAATGAGTCATTGAACAAATGAGTAAATGAATCACCATTTTCTGTACAGGGTTCATCATCAAGTACTTTGGCTTATTTTATAATACCATCATTTGTCATTCCTCTTATTTTATGTGAGCATATGTTTTATTTAAACATGTAGGTAGGAAGGCAGATAGGCAGGTAGGTAGGTAGACAGACAGACAGCAACAGATAGATGGATGGGAAAGAATGGTCCATTCTGAGTCATTGAAAAGTGGTATAGTCTGATACAAACCAAACCAGAAGACTCCCAAATTATCTTGTAATTCAATAATATAGCTAGAACGCTCACTTCAAGTACCCAAATATCATTTTCAAAGGAAAGCACTGAGCTTCCAATGGCATTTTTAAAAGGTGACTGTGTCTGATATAAATAAAATACTGAAATATTTACCAAAATTTGAGTCTTATACACGTATAAAAGAGAACATTAGTGTAGGGTGTCTTTACAGCACAGATGCTAGGTCATTTCAGAAAATATGGGTCTAACAGATGGAGAGAAACTAGAATTAAACCTGCAGGTATTTCTTGTTCTTTCTTAAGTCATGTTTATTTTAATTAAGTTAGGGAAAAAAGAGTCTCATTTCTTAAAGGGAGAAGTCTTAAAGGACTTTCATCTCCCTACTCCTTCTTTCCCTATAGAATTCTGAATGGGGGCAGGATAAGGTGGGCTAGGAGAAAGCCTGTGGCACTTTATGATTGGAATGAATAACTTTCAAATAGAATGATGCATTTCTTTTTCCAGAAATGTTTAACAGATTATGCTGTATGAGTTGATAGGGTAAAGAGTCTTCAATTTGGAGGTAAAATATAGAGAGAAAGATAAAATGAAATTACATATCAAACTAATTAGCATCAATTAGTTCTTGCCAATAAATCTTGCATTTGTATCTGATGCATTATAAACTGCATGTTATTTTTAAAAGGTAATTATCTAATTCATATCTAGTAAGATATAAATTTATAGACACTTTGAGCCACTTTGAAAAATGGATTTATAGGCACCCGTTTCCTCTGATGTTAGGAAATTTAATTTTGCCAATTTAAAGTAAATTTAGTTCCTTCTGGTTTTAATTCCATTCCATCTAGATAAATACACTGTCAATTCAATATTTCTTCTATGCATTTTTCTTTCCTCCATACCAGGGAAAAAGGGGGAAAAAAAAAGTGTCCTACATTTCCAACAACCCTCAACAACCCTCACTGTAAACAATTACTTAAGAGCAATAATATGTCAAAAAATATTTTCAGTACTTTAAAAATCATCAGGCCATTTTACAGATCTAGAAACTGAAAGACAGAGTGATTAAGTAGTATGTCCAAATCTCACAACTAAGAAGGATTTAAACACAGCCATTAGGAGAAAAATCTTTGATTCCCAACCACTGAGTATCCACGGATCTGGTTATGCCTGTGATAAACCACCTTTGATCACTGGCATTTATGAGTTCCCTCAGTGATGGGAGCAAATTTGGCAAAAGGCATTCTGCATTCTTCTTTATCTATTTAAAAAAAAAAAATCTTGTGTCAATAAATGGCTGCTAAGATTTGTGGTTAATTATCTATTTGCGATTTTAAAACATTCTCCACACATGCAACTACATGTTTGTTATTATTATTCATTAAAGCAAACAATCTGCTCCTAAAACTAGGATTTTTACACCCCAAGGAATGGTCAATTTAGAAACTGCTTTCCTACCAGTCAGCCTGAATTCTTTCCCTCAAATGCACACAATCATTACAGAACTTTTAGATACCTGTGTGGGATGTCTTCTGGGAGAAAACAGAGAGGTCACATGATACTTCCAACAAGTGAAAACCTCATACGGTAAAGACCTCCAAGTCACAAGGATGGCACAGGAAGCATAGAAAAGTGTCGGTCCCGAGGCCCAACAGACAGGGGCAAGGAGCATCTCATCAGTCATCAGTGAAGACAGATTGTGCTCATCAGTTTGAGCTGTTATAACAAAATACCACAGACTGAGTGGCTTATGCAAGAGACGTTTATTTTTGCACAGTTGCGGAGCCTGGAAAGTCTTAAACTATGGTGCCACCAAATTCGGTAAGAGATTCTCTTCCTGGTTTGCAGATGCAGTATTCTCCTTGTGTCTTCATGGAAAGAGGGTGAAATACGGAACACTCTTATCTTCCTCCCTCTTTTTATAAGGACACAATTCCCATTATAGCATCCCATCTTCAAGTTCTCATCTAAACCCAATTATCTCACAAAGGGCTCACTTCCAAAAGACAGTACATTAAGGGTTAGAAAATCAATATATCAATGGGGGAGGAGTAATAAACATTCAGTGTTTAATATAGGTGTTCTGCAATTACAGACAGGGTGCCTCCTTTCTCACACTTTGTCTCTGCAAATAGCTATAGATTAAGAGTCATAGTCCAGGCCCTCCCTGGTGGCGCAGCGGGTTAAAGCACAGCACTAAGAAACTAAAGCCACTACCGCATGAGTTCGAATCCCGCCTGCCCCGCAGGCAACCACATGGTGAGGCAGACCTCTCCTGACCCGCCCACTGCTCCTCTCAGCAGTGTACTTTGTCGATCTGCCTGTTCTGCTTCCCGCTCTGTCTCTGCTGGATCCTCTCACCCTCCACATCTCTGGCCTGTACCCCAGCTCTGTACGAATAAATAAATAAATCTTTAAAAAAAAAAAAAAAAGAGTCATGGTCCAAAGAAGGAAAAAATAGACACGCCCCCCAAAAGGAAAGAGTTCAAGTTGGAAATCAATGTTACCTCCATTAAAAGAGAGAGAGAGTTATCCACTAAATATCATAGTAACAAACATCCTCAGAATCTGAGTTTTAGTTTACTCAACTGAAAAATAAAAGCAGGGGACATAATGTGGACAAGTGTCCTACAATTAGATGAGCATGTATGTACAAATGCCAACAAAATATTGAAAGAGTATTTATAAAGATGGATCATTTCCAGAGATTAAAGTTCATTTTTCTCCAGTATTTCTGAATCACAGCCAACTGGGAAAAGGTATTTGAAGAGTGGTTTTTTTTTTCTTTCACACGATACAGACATCATTTATTAGCTAAGTCATGGTAACCAAGTTCTGTGCTAGTCATCTCAAAGTATGGGGAAGAATTGCTAAATTGAGAGGAAGTTCTGACTCAATAATCAATATTTACACATTTCAGGGATAATTTGAAATTGTTTTTGATTTGGCAGAAGTAGTCTCTTTGTGAATGTATCTTTATATTGTGAATCACCTCCACTGTGAATGATAAGTAAATTAAATCAAACTGGCTCAGGCACCATTTGGCCTGAACACACAGATGCTAGAACTCTACTGTGCTGGCAGAGATGGCTGGCTCATTCCTGGAGGATGAGCTCTACGTTGTTCTTTAGACAGGTGTTTCCTGAAAATTGACACCAAGAGTGTCAAAATAAAATCACAGTAACAGGTTTAATCAGGCACACCACAAACATACACAGAAAAAGCAACTTGAACTTATAAATGATAGAAAAGGCAAAGCAAGATGGAAAAAGAACAAATTCAGGGAAATATTTTAAATATTATTCTTCACACATAACAAAAATGACAAAACATTTCCTGGCTCCTAACTTGATGATGCTTTCAACATCTGGGATCCAAAGAAACATCTTCTAGAAAACAGAGTAAGGTATAGAATATTTTTATGTATGAATTCAGATCTTCAAAAAGACCACGATGATGCTTTTAGGTAATGGTCATGGCTAAAGTTTTAGAGAAATGATCTCTTTGGATTTGAATATACAATTCATTCTGTAGAAAGAAGGAGGGGAAGGCACATTCAAAGTAGTTAGAATGTAACACATGAACACTGTAGGGTTTCTGATGCCTGCAGAAGTTGATTTAGGATATGTACCTAGATATATCGTCAGAAGGGCAACTCAGACTGATATAGGAACTATTTGTCCTCACAAGCCATCCTCATAAGCTGGCAATGTTGCAGACCCAAAACTGGAAACCAGGGACATAAAAACAGCCAAAATTAAGTTTTCCATTTGTGCACTGAAGTTGCTGAAGATTAGATGTCCTAGGACACAGTCTCAGAAGGGATGAGTTTCCAGGAGGCTATTGGGGAATTGATGTGCGATCAACACCCATACAGGTGTTGGAAGAAGGAAAGAAATGGAAATGAGGAGAGGAAGAAGCTGAGCTATGATGTGGTCCCATGCAGTTTCTCAAGTGAATCTGTGATAATTCTGAAGACAGAATTACCTTTTCAGCTGCCCAAGGTGGAATGAGACTAGGTCTCTGTAAGTATCCTCTTCCTATCCATATCCATTTCTGGCACACATGACCTGGGGCAAGTCAGCCTTCTTCAGTTAAGGCAGTGCCTGGACTGTGGTGATGGCACATGGGTAAACTGGTGGTGGGAAGCCCATGGGGATTACAACTGAGATGAAAAATGCACAAAATGAAGAACAATGTAAAAAAATTAAAATATATAATGAAATTAAAAAATAAGTAAAATTAAAAAGTACCTTTAAGTGGAAAAATAAAATTAAAAAAAGGCAGTACCTTCCTTGACAGAGGTTCAGTCATGTGGGCAGCTGTCCTGCCTATTAGCCACAGAGGGATAACTATTCAAAACTATAAGTGATTTTCTTGGTTCCTTTTTACATATTTTCAAGTACCTATCTCTGAATGATTCTTTTATAGTCTGGTAGCAGCAGAGGTCCCTCTTACATAATTTAACCAATCAAGAAACGCCCTACTTCAGCAAACTAGTAAATCACAGTCTTTGAAGTCCATTTCACATCATCAATAAAAGAAAGCATCAGTCCCAATCATAAGTAATTCTACTCTATTCACTGAAGGTTATTAGAAACATCAGTACTTTTGGTCATATGACTGAACATATGCTTGCATAATATCTACCAGAATATCCACAGATATCAAATTCAAACATTCCCAAAAAAAAACATAACCTAAATTACAAGAAAATAATGTGTAAGCTGTAGATAAAGAATAAAAATGCAAACTATTATCTCTAATAAAATTTACTATAATTCAGAAGGAATTAGCATTTCTCACTTTTTCTGTGCCCAAAGGTAGTATGTTGCTTTGTGTAGGTGTGTTCTGGCTACTTTCAAATACCTTAGAATGAAAACATTAGATAAGAAGAAAAATATCTAAGATAATATGACCTCTGGCAAAATCATATTGAACTTTATTGCTTTTAGTTTGATTATCCTCATGGATAATAATAAATTGACCTATTTAGTTAAAAAAGTGTTTAGGGCCTCCCAGTGGTGCAAGGGGTTAAGTATCAGCACTGTGAAGCTATCAGCAGTCCCTGCAGCATGAATTCAATCCCCAGGCAGGGAGCTGACCCACATGGTGCAGCAGACCTCTCCTTCTCACCCACTGCTCCCCTCAGCAGCATATTTCAGTCTATTTGCCTGTTTTTCTCCCCACTCTGACTCTAGTGAATCCACTGTGCCCCCGTTCTTTTAGCCTATACCCCAGCTCTTGTATGCATAAATAAAATAAAATCTTTTTTTTTAAGGTTTATTTATTTATTCATATGGAACTGGGGAACAGGCCAGAGATGTGGAGGGTGAGAGGATTCACCAGAGACACAGCGGGTAGCAGAACAGGCAGAGCGACAAAGTACACTGCTGAGGGGAGCAGTGGGCGGGTCAGGAGAGGTCTGCCTCTCCATGTGGGATCACCTCCGGGGCAGGCGGGATTTGAACTCATGCAGTAGTGGCTTTAGCTTCTTAGTGCTGTGCTTTAACCCACTGCACCACCAGGGAGGGCCCAAAATAAAATCTTTTAAAAAATAAGAAGTCTTTAAATATATATTAATCTAAGAATTTTCTCAGTCATCTAGCTCTGAGTTGAATATTTTAAAATACTCATTAAAATAACAATATGTTCCTTAGTTAAGAAATTCCAAGGTTCATTTCACTCCTGATGGCCAGGTTCTGGATTTTGCGACAAGTTCATGTATGAGTAAAGTGTTAAGGCAGAGAGAATTCATGCACCAATCCATAGACACAAAGAACTATGGGAAAAGGCACAGATGACATGTTTTGCTTGAACTGCTTCAATTAAAGTTAGACCCTATGCCCAGAGGTTCAGCAGCTCTGGTCCCTGTTATAAAAAATGTCCTTCTTTTGACATCAACATTTTGTTTCCTAGCAGAAGCATTCCACTGAGATTTGATGCATCTCATCAACACCATTCCATCTCCTATGTTAAACGTGCTATTAGGAAAGGGCTGCAGTGTCTGGAAACTGGAAGGGGCTGGGCATGGGCTATTCCAGCAGCTTAGCTATTGCACTGGCACATCTCCAGCTTCTCTGCTAAATACATAATTAAATCTCACGGTCGACATGGTGTGATTCATTCCCATAAAGTGTGAAAACAAACAACTGTGCATGCGCTGTCCCCAATTTCAAATTCAAAACAAAAATATCCTGGAATCTTCTATTTCCCTTAAGTTCCAAATGTAATTAGACCGTTTTAAAAGACAAGTAGTCTTCCAGTTTCCATGTGTTAAATCCAATCTGTCAGTTACAAATGGGGGGGACAAACGACTGTAAAATGTAACATCTTGGTTTCCTCTCTTCATAATCAAGTGCTCAAATTGACTTTTTTTCCCCTAGAATTACCAAAATGTCATTGCTCTCTCATGCAGAGCCTTTGTTTATTTACCAGTTTACAGCCAAGAGAAATGTTCACAAGTAAGTCATCAGACCCTCCAAGTGCTGTTGACTAATGAAAACTTACAAACTGCAGTGATGTGACAAAGGGCAGCCCTGATGCTAACTCTGGCTCTAGTCCACAGCCCTAAGTCACAAGGAATTTAAAGGAGATGCTCAGCACCTCTCCACAGACGTCACTACTGAGTTTTTCCCTAAGGCAACAATTCATTTCATTCTTCCAAATAAATTTCACATGTAATGAACTAGATTCTGCTGGCTGCTTCTTAGAAGAAATTTAGTACATGAGGGCCTAAAGGAAAATTTTCAATCTGCAAATAGATGTTTAAGGTGTACTTGTATTAGTAGACCACAAAACATATCAGTAAAGATTTCTGGAAAGAAGGGAAAGCTTAGGGTACATTTTTCTTTTCATTAAATATCAGTTTTGTGTCACACATCTAAAATTAATAATCCAAGTAACCTAAAGATAGATTTTAGTTAATATATAAATGTATGGAGTTTAAATATATTTATGTGTATAACCTATGAACATAGCACATTATTTATATCGAATAACCAACAATTTTAGTTTTTTATCACACTGTCTGACTATTCTGCTATCGTTACATAATTCTATATACTATGTAATATACATCTATACTCTCTTAAATTTTTCTAATAATCATACGCTTCTCCCAAATTATAACCACACTATATAACTTACTTTCTCAAACATGGCTTATGTATCCCCTGCCTCTATAATTCTGCAAATTCTGTTCCCTCAACTGAGAATACTATTCTACAAACTGTCAAAAAAACACCCCCCTGATATTTCACAGCCCAACTTAAATGCCACTGACAGCTAAATATTTGTCACTTTTAACCCTTCATAGTACTTTACGTGTGCTTCTCTGGTTGCACTGGTATACTTTTAATATACTGGTATATGCCCTGGCATATTTTTCTCTCTCCACCTATACAGAATTGTATATTCTGATGACAAGGATTATGTATAGTTTATTTTATAAACTTAATTAAAAGCAAAGAGCAGAATTTCAAGATAATCTCTACTCCAAAAAAAAAAGTATTGATTAAACAAAGAAATAAATGAGCTAACATCTCTAACATGTTTATTGTTGAAAAAAAAAAATTTAACTGCAAAGTAGGAAAACTAAGAACATTGAAAAACATGTTTTAATTCAGATGTATACTTGTATGCTTCCTAGGGTTTTTGGGGTTTTTTTTGCCTTGTGTATAGAAATACCACAGATACTTATTTTGTACTTAAGAAAACAAAGTTAGTAAATTTTATAATCTATCACATTTACCTAACACTCCCATATGTCATGACTGAACGCATCAACATGATTTTTTCTACCTGTTATATATGTCAGATAATATTCATTATATGGAGATAGTATAACTTAGACTATTTTCTACTGTTAAGTATTGTTTATTGTTCTTCCTTTTCTGCCTTTATCTTTTTCTCTCTGCTATCTTCAAATTTTTTTATAATATTTACAAAAAAATGCAACTGAATAAATTTTAAAGATCTAAGCTTTATTCAATGGTATGTGTATCAGGCAGCTTGCAGTCTAGCAAATAACAAGGAGTTCAGAGAAGCTGTACAACTTTTGTAAGTATAAAGCAGCAAGAAGGAAGTAATACTAAGCCAAAAAGCAAGCTACTTTCTTTAGGGAATGGCAGGGACCTATCAGGAACATTATCTAACTACTGCTAGATCAATTGATTCTTTATTGATTATTTAAGATTCCATTTCTGGGAATCCCAAACTATAATTAAGTCTAGGCTTGGCAAGGTGGGATTTAGCATAAATGACTCCATTTGGAGCCTATTCACCCTCTCTCTCTCTTTTTTGTTTTTAGTGTTTTTTATTTGTTTTTCATAGAATTGGAATGTAGGCCAGAAGTGTAGGAAGGTGAGAGGATTCACCAGCAACAGAATGGGGAGCAGAACAGGCAGAACTACTGAAATACACTGCTGAGGCAAGCAGCAAGCAAGACAGGAGAGGTTTGCTGCGCCATGTGGGTCAACTCCCTGACGGGGAATAGAACTTGGAATAGTAGTGATAGTGCTGAAACTTAACCATTAGGCCACCAGGGAGGCCCTGTTGTCTTATGTTTAATAATAGTATAAATAATTCATCATCTACTGCTATTTTCATTGTTTAAATCTGTCACATTGTCAGGTAATCCTGCCATGGTCTACGAGCTAGTCTGTCTGTTTTTCTTCTTAGTCTTCAGGATATCTCCAACTGAGCACACAAAATGATCCTTTTGTCAGATCATGTCCTCCATCAACTCAAAATCCTCCAGTATGATCTCAGAGTAAAATCCAACATCCTAAAAAGAAACTAGATGAATCTATTTGCATGCAAAGCCCTACTATTCTTAACCTCATTTTTACGGTCCAATTGCTCATCCCCTTCCCTCCCGTGCTGCTTCATAAACATGGGTGTCCTCACTATCCCTCAAATATACCAACTCTTCACTCTGAGGGAAGAGTTGGTATATTTTCTAGCTGGTCTATCCTCACCACCTGTAAGCAAATAAAAACTGTATCATTTAAACCCATTCATTTTTTAATGTGTTAACACCCTGGAAGCATATACACTCTGATCTTTAGTGTCTCTACTGAAATAACAACTTCTGAATAAAGTCTACCTCAAATTCCACTGTGTCTTTTCCACAGACTTAACACCATCTTACATATTTAATTTGTTTAATGTCCTTCTCCCCCAACTCTGTTTCATAAGTAGAGATTTATATCTGATTGACTCATATTGCATTCCCAGCTCCTAGAATTTTGTATCTGACACACAGTTGTTACTTAATAAATACTGCTTGAATAAGTAGAGTATAATAAATAGACATTAGCTAAATCTTTGCCAATACTCGATTTTCTTCATCAGAAGTTGAGAAGTAATTGCTCTTATCTCAACTATTTGTAATCAAAATAAAAATGAATCTCATCTTTTCATGTTTAAAACATTTACATTCTTTTGGCACAATGGATGCATGCTAGGAAACTACCCCACAGTGTACCCACACAGTTTCCTCACTAGATGTGCTGCATGTTCAGAGTTCGCTTTTCATCCCAAACCTTTTTATGTCCCTGGACTTACTATAATTATGCAGGTACATTAAATATTCACACATGTATGCACTACGGATCAGAAATATAGTGTATTACCATGAAAATGCCACTGAATATTTACTGAGTGAGACTTGGTCAAGACAAACAAGAAAAGATGACATATTTAGGGACAACCACTATTTTTTAAATAACTATAAAAATATAATATACTGCTTTATATTAATATAAATATAATACACTGCTTTAAAGAAGGTTTTGAAGTGCTTAGTATCCTCCCCTCCCCCTTTCCCCCAAAATGCCCTGAAAATTAAGAACGATTCAATATAGGTATGATATACATAAGAAAAATAAATCATAGAAAGTCTCAAACATAAAAAAAAATATGAAATAGATCTTAGTCATGTCTAAGATGTACATTTATGTGTTCAAAATTAAAACATTAAGTATCATTACAATATACTTTGAAAAAAATAATCAACTCTTTTATCTGACTCACCACCAGTAATAACATTAATATAAACTTTCTGCCCCTCAGTTTCCTGATCAACAAAATGGAGAAAATACTCATTGTATCTTCAACAATGAAGATCTATTGTGAGAATAAAATAAAGTTCCCTACTACGAAGAACCCTGAAAAGCTATTAGAGATATAAGCTGCTATTATAATTAAATGGATTTAAGGAAAAGCTGAAAGTAATAAAAGACACCTTTACTTCCTTATTCCCTTTAGACATATTCTTTTCTGGAATTATCAAGGCATTTTCACATAATACTGTTCTAAACTTGAAAATTCAAATGCATCAGGCATTCCAAGCATAACTGGAACAAATTCAAATGAACATCAGATTTCCATTTAAATCCAATTTTACTCACTTTCTCCTTCTCCTGTTTCAAGTCTCAGAACACACTTTCCTCTTATAACTGAGCCCATCTCTCAAGAGTCTAGGAACTCACTTGGGTCAATTTCCTACCTGGGGCAGCAGTCACCTTCAAGGGGCTCCATCTGTGTCTGCGTACCAAGAGTCCCACCACAGAGCCTTGACAATTTGCTGAGATGATGTCCAAAAGTGCTCCATGAATGTAAATGACCTGAAAGAATAGGACTGCAGATAAGGATGGGGGTTCAGTTCTCTATGAGCCTACCCATCCCAAACTCACCAACTATCTCCTGCACTGACAGATAGTGATCAGACCCATCTGCATGGGTAGCAGCTCTGCCTTCCTTCAGTTGTGAGAGCTATTTTATCATTAGTGTGACAATGAACAAGATGTATTTAAGTCTGGTTTGAAAATATATAGGGGGTCTACAATTTTTCTGAAGACTCCAATGCAAGAGACAGCAGGGAGGGCACTTTGGGGTGAAATCTTACTACTCTGGGCATATTGATTTTGTAGAAATCACTTTAACACTCTAGGTCTCAATTTATTTCTAAAACAGGTGTAAAAGTGCCAACCTCAGAGTGAGGGACTTGGAGGTTTTTTAATAATTAAAAATAATATTAATATGTCAAGTATCCATTTTCCAGGACATATAAAATTATTTACAATAATTATTGTTGTTGTTATACTTTAAAGCTATACAACTGACAGTACAAATGTTGTGGTTGTCAGACTTAATGTGGAGAAGATTCCCTTCTTTTTCAAATAAGAAAAGATGTTTGTGCAATGTAAGGGAAGCTTTGTGCATTTCCTTTTGTACTTGCTCACATACAGACTTTTGCTTACATATGGGTGAAGAACCCTCCCCCATCAGGGTCAGGTAAGTGTAATGCAGTTGTTAGAGAAATAGTTAATAAAACAGCAATAAACCAGAGTAAGAGACATACAAATTTCATATTCTTAAACTTTAACTCTGTCCTCAGAAATCTACAGCTCCAGATGTTCAATTTAGTCTCCAAGGACTTGGTTTTCTGGGTCTTTCTTTGAATTATACATTTAAATACATTAAGACTTAACTTAAAAAATTCCTTAAAAATATTTCATCAGATTTCAAGACATTTATTTTATGTATGATAGAGAATATACCTCCTAATAATTTCCATACTTTCTATATGATGTGTCGATTTTTACATAGGTATAAATTAAATTATTTACAAGATAGATAAAAATCATTGTAAAAATAATGGGAAGTACATAAAAATTGTAATTATATATATATACACACACACAATCTTGATAAATATGCTTTCTAACTAAATAGCTTTAAGTAGATATGTCAAGAAACATAATTGCCTTCTATTTTTAAATGATTGAATACAAAATTTTATCATATTACCTTTCCTCCAGAGAAAAAAAAAAAAGGTACTTCCAAAAATGTTTTCTGAGAAGTGACATATTTTTTTGTGAGAATAAAAAAAACCCTCAAGCTAAATTAAACATGAAAAGAGGGTTCATTCAAAGAACTTTCATATTTTGCATCTGATATATAATACACTTTTGCATAGCTAAGCTGAAAATTACCATTTCTCAACATCTTTAACAACAACTCCAAAGGCCTACCCACAGCAGAACTGTTGATTCAGAAATAAAACTGGGTGGTCAGTCCTCAAATCCTTCCTTCCTATATTGGTTCCCAAGCTTCCACTATGACATATACTTTTTTATACCTAGTATGCTGAGATTCTTAAGAGCACCAACCTACTAAAAGCTGCATTATACCCTTAGACATAAGAAGCATTCTACCAGTACTCTGTAAATATAAAATGATTTATAAAAGGAAACTAAAGCGTTGAGAAAAGAGAACTTCTAAACATACTATCAAAGCATTGATCTGGTCTTGAACAACAAGGAACTCAGATTCCAGGTGATGTTAACTGTCAAGTTAAGGAAAAGAGCACTAATCCTCTGATAGAAATTTACAGCTATTGACCAGCATTACAATGACAATTCTTTTCAATTGTTTTTTATAATTCTGTACACAAATCTTGAAGCTTTCTTGTAAAGAGTTAACTGTTACAAGGATTTCTTCAGAGTAAGTGAAGGACACAATCAGTCTTGAATCTTCGAAAGGATAAAACTACACACTGATTGTTCAAACTGCTGTTTTCTGGGAAATAGTACTGAGAAAATAGAGTGGCTAGCACCTGTGATTGCAGCTTGGACCTGAAAAGACCATCACCTCATCACTGAGTAGGAAGGTACTTCAAACAACAGGTTTAGAGAAAATTATTGTATTCCTTCAGCATATTCAGATCAAAGACACAGAAATCAGCCCAGCTGTATGTAATACTGCCTAGCCTCACAAGCCAACCCTGTAGAATTAGAGGGTTGCAGTTACATGGAAGGCAAGTGAAAGTATGATGAGGGCTACTTAATTTTACCCATTCACTTCAAATTCATTTATCTTAACGAAAAGCAAAACTTTTATTTTAATGAAAAAGTCCTTTTCTGTGAGGACATGAGGTGTGATAAATTTCTTCAATTAGTTGTGATCTGAATGTTATTGTTTTATTATCTTTTATTTTAAGCTCTAGCTCAAATGCCACTTTCTTCAGTAAGTTATTCCTAAAAGAAATCTCTATCCATATAAATAGAGAAAAGAGGTGGATGCAGATATAGATAGATAGATAGATAGATAGACAGATAGATAGATAGTAGGATCTATCTATCTATCTATCTATCTATCTATCTTTTGTATGCTATTATTTATTGACCACTTGATAAGTGTGTTCACATAGGGCCCGTGGTCAAAGATCAAATATACATGGAAGTAAATAATTAATGAACTTATAGTGAAAGTATCTGCTTCAGTTTACATGTAAATTTTTAGTAACATACAGAGAAAACATTATACAGCATATACCGTAGCAAACATCAGGTGCTTGAATTTATCTTACAATAGAGAGGTAATATTGTTAAGACAAAACAGGAAAGGGGAAAGTATCCAAGGGAATACAAAGAAAGCATTCAATTCCTTAGCAGTTCTCTCTGAGCATTTAAAAACCCACAAAACAATAAACTTCTTGGAAAATGACGTAATTTTCTTAAGCACTGTTAGACCCCAGTATCTGTTATAATTAAGTAATAGGTGCAAACTTATCATTATTAAAAAATAAAATATTATCTCACTTAAACTTCAAAACAACATTAAGGAATTACTTTAATCATTTACCTTTTCACCTCATGCATTTTATAGATGAAGGAAAAGAAATAAAGAGAGTAACTTATTTGAGAAAATGCAGATAGGAACTGAGATTCAACACAAATCTTTGGCTCTAAACATTAAAGTACTCCATTATGTTTCTTTCTATTATAATGATTGGTATATCTTACTTTTCTACTTTGTATTAGAGTTACTTGAGGTCTAGAGTCATAGCTTCATAACCATATTTATAGGACCTTAAACATTGTAAATATCAATGAATATTGCCATGGTTTGAATTAATGAATCCATCAACTCCAATTCATTCAATAACAAATTTACTAGTATCACCATGCAAAACACATTAAAAACAACTAGTTTAATGAGTTTTATGTGCCAGGATCTTTTTTCTAAATTACCTTTTTTTTTTTTTTTTTTTTGCTTCTTATTTTGTACATTGTGGATGCATATACAGTTGTAGGAAATAAGAGAGCTCTTACCACTCATTACAAGTTTCCCATAATAACATTTTGCAAACTACAGTACTATGCCATTACCAAAATAGACTTTAATATAGTTAAGGTACAGAGTCTTTCCATCATCACAAGTGTCCCTACTGTTGCCCATCATCAAACTCAATTCCATGTGCCAGGCCAAATTCATCCAAATATTTCACACATCAGTAGTCCGTTCCTTTTTATTGCTAAGTATTATTTTATAGTGCAGATTTATCATAGTTGTAATCACCTGGGCCTAAGGAATGTCTTTTTATTATAATTTTTTGACATTAAGAATCTAACTGACCCTGGGACAACTGCTAGCAACCCCAAAACTAGCCAATTCCTGGTGATAGTAAATATTCATTGCACAAACCACCATACCCATACTTCCTCTCTCAGGTTCTTATGCTCCAAGCCATTATCCATTGCTGCAACCCCTTTGACCCTAGATCAGGCACCAGACAACTCAGGTCAACCTCTACATCACAAAACCTATTGAAATTATTCAAATTACCCAATCCCAAACCTGTTTGCTCTGCCTCTCCTGTTCCTTCCCAGAAAAACTGTGAACACTCTGCCTTTCATCCCCTCTACCTTCAAACAAGCCCCAGAAGCCCAAGCCCATGGCACTATTCCTCGCCACCTTTGAAATGTTCACAAATCTCTGCCTACCGAGAACTGCTTGTGAGCATCTGAAAACGTACGCACACACTTGCTCAGAGGTGTCAGCCAGCTGGGTCCCCGGAGGCCAGACCTCATCAAACCATCAGGCTCTCTTCTCTATTTAGGGGCCACTCCCTAAATAGATTGGGGCACTGCCGAGGCAAAGCCGCAAGAGTCACTTTCCATTCATTGATGGTGCTGCTTTTAGGAGCTCGGGCCTTTACTGGAGCCCCAGGTGTCTTGCATACCAGGACAATTCCATCCCACAAACAAGGTTTCAGAGTTTCCGGAATACCTGGCTTCCAGAAGAGTAAGAAACGTTTTTACTGAGGTCTTGTTCTTTGACCAAAGCCAGATTTTCCCCCAAGAGCACGCCAAGATTGCACAGCTGAATAGAATCCAGCCCAGGGAAACTACAGGGTCCTGGCGGGCCCAAAATGCTCAAGCCTGGATGCTTCGCAGAACCCGCATGCGCAGTATCTCTCCTGCGCTGGGCCGCAGGTACCGCCTGCTCTGCAGGCTGCGGTTCAAGTTATCTCCTTCGTGAAGGATACGTCATCCAGCCCGGTCCCAATGGAAGTGGAAAATTTTCAAGTTCCCCTCATATATGCTAATAGAGGGAATAGACTCTATTGGTTAAGTTAGTGCTTGCAATTGAACACACTGAGTTGTTCCAGATCGCAGACCTCTCGAAACAGCTGGACACACGTGCAGGCGCACTATGCGCGAGTTCGGCCAACCTTGTTCAGCACGCAGGTCTGCCGGGCCAAGGACTGACCTAACCTCCTGGAGAGTCTCCTATGCGAAGAGGGGACCCTACCCCACACCAGAGGTGACACAGCGGCTGCGAAAGCATGGACATGCTATCACCCTTCTCATGGGAACTGTGAGTAAAAACCCTCTTTTCACTGGCAGTGAAATCTAATCTGTTAGCCTCAGCATACCTAACAGTAACAAAAGCAATCACTTAAAACAGAAATTGTCTTAATTTTGAAGTATTATAGATAAAGTTTCAATGCACATGTAAGTTTCCATTATTCTGGGATAAATAAATGCTTAGGAGCATAGGGACAGAAGTCTCATATATATATATATATATATATATATGCACACACACACTCACCTACATAGTAATAATTGTATTGACTAATGATTTAATAAGAATAAAAGTATACAGGAGAATCACGAACCCCAAATTCAAGAAATTTCTAGGGGAGAAGAGTAAGATAGTGAGATTGCCTAGGGGTCCATAAAGGGCATCAGTTAAGTCAAAATTGAAATGTTTTATTTTTTGAGAAGGATAAAGAAGTATATGCTTATTTCTTAAGTGCTTATTTAACTCCAGTGTCAACTTTGTGATGTTGGTGCTATTATTTTTCTCATTTAACACATGATGGAATTGAGACACAAATACATTCAGTAACTTAAGATCCTTATAGCTAGTAATTAACTCAATAAGATCTCAAACTAAGGGTGTGTATGTGTGTTCAAACGCTGACAATTTACTTTGTGATATGATATGTTAATTGTTACCACTACCTTCCCAGCATCTCTTAGTGAATGTGGTAAAAAAAAAAAAATTGCATTTCTTTGCAAAACTAGACTTTTTGAATCTTGGGAGATACAGGATACAGCATAATTGCTTAAAGAATAAATATATAAATATGAACAATTTTTATGTAGCTGTTATACCACTTCCCAAATTTTTTCAAAATTTCCATATAATCTCCAAAATAATATAATACTGAAAACAATGGCATTACCCTGGAAGATGTGCACAGCATAGATGTTTGTCCCAATGGAGTACTCTTTCAGACTTGCTTGGTGTCTTGTTTCATGCAGCACTAAAAATGTCCCAGCTGGATTCAAGTAAGAAGTTGGCAGCACTTAAATCCTTACTTGTTCTTCCCAGTATCCAAAACAAATAGCTGAAAGATGAAGGATTTCCACCCTAACCAAAACTGCACAAATGTTACAAAAGGGTATATAGGATATCACCAGATGGTCTTATCCTTAGATAATTAGGCAGAATTTTATAGAGCTATAGTAGTGTTTTCTTTGGGGACAAAGCAACTCAAAGCAAATTTGAAATTCTTCTGAACATGTTCATCTTTCAATAGATTGGTTATTCTCCTACTCTTTTTTTTATTTAAAAAAAAGATTTACTTATTTATTCTTACAAACCTGGGGTACAGGCCAGAGGTGTGGGGTGGTGAGAGGCTTCACCAGAGACAGAGTGGGAAGCAGAACAGGCAGACTGAAGTACACTGCTGAGGGGAGCAGCCGGCTGGCCAGGAGAGATCTGCCACACCATGTGGGATCACCTCTGGGGCAGGTGGGGATCGAACTCATGCTGAAGTGACTTTAATTTATTAGTGCTGTGCTCTAACCTGCTGCACCATCACGGAGGGCCCTCTCCTACTCTTGAAAAAAGTCTTTATACAATAAAAGAAGGAAGCATAATGGACTGTGGTGGTAGACTATCGGTAGTTTTTTGGTGGGTATACTATAGTGCTAACCCCTAGTGTGGGGATCCTAATATTACAATAAAATTAAATAAATAATAATGTTTGCATATTATCAGCTATTGGCAGTAAAAAAATTGAAGGTAATATTACACAAAAATTTATGCTTCCTTACCCTTGTCAAAAAATAAAACATTTCAATTTTTACTTAATTGATGGCCTTTATGGACCCCTAAGCAATCTCTTCTCCCCTAGAAATTTCTTGAATTTGGGGTTCATGGTTCTCCTGTATATTTTTATTCTTATTAAATCCTTAGTCAATATAATTATTAGTATGTAGGTGTATGTATGTGTGTATTTTATATATATGTAGGTGTGTGTGTGTGTGTATAAAATGACTTCTGCCCCTATGCTTCTATAATTTATTTTTCTTTTGAGTTTTATCCATGTTGGTACATTGGCTCTACGTTTAGTACATTTCACTCTAGTATCAAACATAAATATATTGATCTATTATTCTGTTTATATTTTTTATTATACTAGATTAAATTTTCACTAATCTAAAAGAGTGTGATATTGTTGGCAAAAGAATAGAGAAATATAGCAGTATAATAAAATAGCATCCAGTATTAAGCCCATACAAGTATGTTAAAATAACATTCATCAAAAAAACCAAGCAACTCAATAAGGCAAATGAAAGACTTTCAACAAATTGTTTGGGGAAACCTTCATATCCATATCTATTTATTTGACCTCACATTTCTTTTCGCTGAAAAGAAATGGAGATATATCTTTGATAAAATGTAAAATTAAACCTATAAATCTTCTAGCAATAAAATATACAGATTATCTGTGGGATTTTGGGGGTAGGCAAATATTTCTTAGAGAAGAAAAAGATGCTAGTCGTAAAGGAAAGAAATGATAAGGTTGAAATCATAAAAATTTGAAACTGCCTATCCAAAAGAAAATATACAAGTCATAGTAAGGAAAACATAGTGTGTGTGTGTACTTGTGTGTACACATACATATATATAACTTGAAACTAGCATACATCAAATACATTATAGCACACTCAACCCTCACTGAAATACAAAATGAAAGATGTCTTGAAGAATTTCACAAGATATCTGAATGGCCAATACACATAAGGAAAGTGATTGACATCATTTATCACCATGGAAATCCACCTAAGTAAGATGACACTATATTACCATCAGAAATCTATTAAAAAAAAACAAAAGACAATACTAATTACTGGCAGTGATGTAAAGCAAGGAGATTCTTGCATATTGGGGTTGTCAGAAAAGTTGGTTTTTGCTTGAAAACAGAACAAATGTAACATGACTTTTCCAACAACCCAGTATTTTGACAAGGGGAGATAGTTAAATTGCTTTGGAAATCTAGCATTTTCTTTGAAAAAAGTTAAACATGCATTCTACCTTATAAAATTCCACTCTGATATTTATCTTGACAAATGAAAATATATTCACAGAATGTTTTGCACAAGAATGTTCACAGCAACTTCTTTTTTATTGTAATAACAAAGAACTAGTAACAGCCTACTTTCCATGAGTAGAGAACTTTTAACAAGCAGTTGCATATTCCTGCAGTGGAAAACTACTCAGCAACAAAAATGAGCAAACTACAACTGTAAGTAATTGCATGAATGACTCTCACACAACATTTTGTAAAATAAAAGTGTCATATAAAATAGCACCTACCTATGGTTCCATTTAAATGAAGTGCTAGAACAGGCATAGTATGAAAGTAATAATTGTTAAAAATAAGACAATAGGACCAAAATAGAGTTGTTTATGCTAAGCTCCATGCCCTAGACCTAGACTTAATTAAAGTTCAGCTCTCCCAGAGTAGAATCTTAAACCAGTTAATACAGAATTATCTGATCTACACTAGTTAGGTATTGAGCATTACAAATCAGCCTGATAGAAATGGAAATAAAAGTACCTTACAACAAGAATATCTTAGGTTAAGGGCTTATAGATTCCACTGTAATTGAGGCAGGCTAATGATACTATTGAGTGAAACATATGCCAAAATAATTGAAACCTGGGGACAAACAGAGGAACTGTGACCTAAAGAATACATGCCTCATCTGAAGACTCTAGGCATCTGTAGCTGAATCCGGGGAGTAGAAGGTCAGTGTTGCTAGAGCTTCAGATTTATAGCGATATACCTGCACTTACAAGTAAAGCATACTATAATTGTGGTGTTTGTTGTTTTGTTTTTGTTTTTTTTTTCCATGTCAGTACCTAATATATTTAATACATGATAATACCATGCATGAGGGCTGAGCAAAGCCCCCTTGCCAATATGCTCTAGCCAAATAGGCCTGTGTCGGGGCAAAGATTTGCAAACTCTAATCTTGATATTGGTCATGCTCCATCAAGCCTGTGTTTTAGATATTAACCAACCTAAATAAGCATCCAGAAATTGCTAAATCACAGTCAATAAGATTTTCCTTTCTGGTGATAGGAAAATTATCTCTGTATTGCAGTTAATGAAGAAGATCCATAGCCATTTTTGCTGATAATTTAGTGTTGTGTCTGGCATTTTCTATACAAATTATGACCTCACTACCTTCCAACCAGAAAGATGATCAACTTCTGCATGGAGATGGGTATGATGGGTGCCAAAGGCAGGCCAATATTTTTAAAAGGGAAAGGAAATCTGCTTAAGTATGTAAACAAGTACTTGGTGGGCACCCAAGACTTCTATTGTACAGGATTTGAAAAAAGGATTTGACTCAGACAAATTTCAGGTCAGTGAAATATTTGTATTCAGCCCTTGAAGTTCTTGCAGAAAGGTCAGTCTGAATCCATGGAATGCCTGACTTTGCATAAACTGTCTCCTGCTGAGTCCATTTGCATGAATTAGTGACAATAATGTAATCCTTCTATCCTCTCCAATTTTGACAATAATATTTTGCTGCAAACTTTAAAAAAATATATTAGCAGCTTAGATTTAGTCTGCAAACGATAGGAAAATGTCACAAAAATTATATAGCTCTTAATTTCATAATATGAAATAAGGTATGTAATGTCTTAATGAAATGGTTATGTGTAAAGTGCACAACCCATAAAAAATGTCATAAAGTCTACCTATTGTAGCTAAAATAAAAAACTAAAGGCCAACATGGACATCACTATCAAAAAATATCTAAGAGTTGTAAAATAAAAGAATATCAGAAGAAAAACTCGTAACTTGAATATTGGATTTGTTATATTTTACTTACTACAAATGACTCACTAGAGCTTTACAAAAATTGATTGATAAGCATCTTCTAAGAAGAATATATCACTTGAAGAAAGGTAGACAAGAAATTGATGATTTTAAGAGTTATTTCCTTCTGATATCAAGTGCCAATATTGATTAATTTTTCTTTGTTTTTTTCTTTTTTTTTTTGCTTGTTTGTTTTTTTCCAGTAGTCATGAGTACTGTTTCTCTCCATGTGATAATCTGGAGTAGAAATTATACTTTGGTGGCATCATTCAATCTAAAAATCTAAAAATATGGAATATTCATATAACGGCTAATATAAGCATTTGAGATAAAAGTCACTTTGAATGAAAGTCACTGTGTGCAAATTTTAGACATTTAGAGAAAATGAGATAATGTAAAGGAAGTAATGCTGAAACCCATTCTAGAAGCTAGCTTTACCAGTTTAAAAAAAAAAAAGTTTTGTTCTTCATTAGGGTCAGTCTCCACTGGGATAAATCCTGGTAATGAGAATGATCTCATGGTTATTTAAATTAATGTCCACTCTCACTATCTGATGAAGATGCAAACATATATGTATATTATCAATTTTACGTAAATGCAAAGGGCTTTCTAGCTGAAGTGTTGATTCCATTCTCCTTTGAAAAGCAATTATTGAAACCTAGATAATGAGTAGCTGCTTGTTCACCTTAGAATTATTAAAACAAGAGCCTCCTTCCCGCCCCCACCATGATACCAAAATGATAACATAGTTTGGTTTGTTAACTCTAATGTGCAGTTATAGGAGTATATTTTTTTTTTTTAAGATTTATTTATTTGTACATATAGAACTGTGGTACAGGCCAGAGACTCAGGGTTGGTGAAAGACTTCAGCAGAGACAGAGTGGGGAGCAGAACAGGCAGATCGATGAAGTACACTGCTGAGGGGAACAGTGGGTGGGCCAGTGCCACACCATGTGGTCACCTCTGGGGCAGGCGGGAATCGAACTCATGTGGAAGTGGTTTCAGCTTCTTAGTGCAGTGCTTTAACCCGCTGCGCCACCAGGGAGGGCCCTATAGGAGTATATTTTTATAGGAACTGTTATGAGTGATATACACACTATATTTTATAAAGTTCAAGGAGGATAGGTCAAGAGAAATTGAAAGAGGATTTAAAACACATTCAAGAAATCAGGTTTTTATTTTTTCTTAAATATTTTATATTTATAACCTCATAGTCTACAACCAAATGACATTTTTTTCATCTGACTTGTGTCTTCTGATGTCCAATACTAGTAGAGAAAAATAGCATAGTATTAGTACTAATATTCATTGTTCTAGACTTTTCAGTGATCAAGCTCATCTTTATTATACATCAATAGTAAGTTGACAAAATAAGCAAGTCAAAACCTCATTCTCCAAATAAAATTACAAGACAATTTTATAATTTATAAATCAAAAAGAGGTCTTAGTGTATTATGGGAAGGTTTGTTTTTAATTATTTTGTATTGAATTTGCGTTGCTTTACAACACCATGTGATTCAGAGGCATAGGCTCACACTTCCCAGATACATGCTGCCACAACACACTCACCAACAAGACACCCTTAGCCCTTCAGCCTAGTCCACTGTCCTCCTCCCCACATTGCTCTCCTACCTTCATCTTCCCCTCTGGTAGACTCAGCTCTACACTCAGATTTCTAGGGTTTCTAGGGTTATTGTTTCAGATTTATCTCATCCTTTGTTTTATTTCTCTATATTCTACATGTAAGTGAAAACATCCAGTATTGGTCTTTCTCCTCCTGACTTATTTCACTTAGCATTATCTCCTCGAGTTCATCCATGTTGTCACCACTGACAAAAATTCACCTTTTTAATAGCTGAGTAGTATTCCACTATGAATGTAAACCACCTTTTATTGAAACTCACCAAATATGTCTTGTGCCTTTATACATTTTCCAATCTTCCTTGCCATTAAATTGGGTCCCTACTTGAGTCTTGACCAGAACATGTACCACTTTGAGTAAGGCTATGTCCCTTACCATAGGTAGCTATACCCCTACTATCCCTCTCACCCCTGCCTTGGAGACCTTAGAGATCACCCAATTTTGAAAGCAGGACTTAAAGGAAGTCTTTTATTGTGTTAAGGCTCTAAGTTTCAGAGCGTATCTGTTATCATAGTTGGAACTTTTTTATTCTGATTAACATATATATATTATAAACTGGTGACAGTTTGGGAACTAAAAGGATATATAAGATCACTAGCAGAAACTGAAGCAATGTGTATATAAAATGTGGTCTGGGGAAGACTTAGAGTCAAGAATCAGAGAAATAAAACTAACTGTACCCATAAGATAAAGCACGATGTTATCATGGTACTGGGAGATTAGGATCTAACAGATGGAAAGAATAAAATGAAGAATAAAAAGAAAAAATAAAATGTAGTATAAGATTCAAAGGAATTTGCTAAAAAGTGCCTGCAATGATGGTATTCTGTATTGGTACCAGCTCTAGGGTTATAAGAATTGGTTAGATTCCTTTCAAGACACAAGATTACATCAGATAAGTCACTAGCTGAAGAAAAGGACTTTGAAAGTTAGTCTGTTGTGCACATCAGAAAGCAAGCTCACATGTATAGGAAATCAATCATTGGAAGAACACAATCACTAAGCTATAGAAAGAATCAAAAAAGCAATGTAGTGGTGGAGATAAGAGCATTGATTTTAGTGTCACATTAACTAGGATTGACTCCCAGTTCCAATATTAATTGTCTGTGTGACCCTAGATAAGTTGTTTAGTCTCTCTGCATTAGCACACCTATAATAGACTTTTAGTATGACTACATTATAATTCTACTGTGAGAACTAAACGAGTTGCACAGAGAGCACTAACACAGTGCCTAGCACACATTGAGTGCTTGGAAGCATTCCCCATTATATCATTATGTCTTAATAACAAAAATTGCTTTTAATATGTCATAAAATACAGTAAAATAAAAATACACAACATTAAGATTGATGATACTTCATGGAAGTATGGAATTGTAATTTAAGATAATTCACTGCATTACATACTATAATTTAGTTTTTTAAGTTGAATGTAATACTTTCATCAATAAGAAGCCCCTTATTTCATTTTGTTTATTCAGTTCCCAAATGACTACCTACTTATAGAAGTCTTTATTTTTAATGTGGTAGATGTAAAAATATCAAATTCTGATTCCATGGCTTAAAGATCTTAAGATCAAAATTTAAATGATGGTACTATGGCAACAATTATTTCAAATGAAGTATTAGCCACATTTGGGAGCTATTATTTGACTTTAATTCAGTAATCTTGGATGTTTTCACCCCAAATTTGGAAATATAAGACAGTGATAGATGATATCTAATCTAGTTTCCATCCCATATTTGTAAAATAATAAGACAACAGTGAGTCCAAGAAGAATAATGTATATATCAAAATAAAGTCTGCAGTATGTATTCTATTTTTCATGCACATCAAATTATCTTTGACATAAAATAATTGAGTTAGTTATTTTTTCCATCAACTGTGGTGATTAGTCTCTCGTCATTGTTTTACTTAAAAATAATAACTGCTCGCTATTTCAAAAAGCTAAGGAAAGAGGGATGCGTTCAAGCATTCCCTCAATTATTATAGATTTTATCACTCTTTCCATTAATTAATAACAAGGATGTTTAGGCTCCTAGTTAACAATCGCTAGAAACTGCAATACCTTATTTAGAAGATGCATCATTCAAATTACAAATTGATGTAATGAATTCTAATGAATCCTTTCCTCCTACATTGAGACTTAATCCCTATTCAAAGTGGATTAGTTAGTATTTAAATTTATCATAGGATCAAGAGTGATTAGTGGCCTATCATAACAAAGAATCCCATGAAATGTATGGTTCTTTATCACATGCCAGAGTGAGAGTGAGCTGTTTGAAAAGTTCAGAGGATAGTGCATTGTCCTGAAAATCTTGCCTATGATGGCTGTTCCTGAGGTGTTCTGCAGTAAAATGCAGCCCAGAAAGAATGAGGTCCACTTGTAGGAAAAATCTTTCTCTAAGGCCTGAAGCAGCTGCATGCTAACGGTTTGCTAAGTTCTTATTATCTGCATTCTCATTGACTGCTCAGCTTTGGAATGTGTGACTCTTAAGTCTCCTTTGCCTGAAAGGTTTTCTAAGGAGCTTTTGAAAACATTAAAGCTCCTGAAAGACAGCTAAATTTTAGTTTCACTGAAATGAATATACCAGAGATATTAATGTACTGAAATAATTGTAATTGCCATTTTCCTGTGGTTGTGTTTATAGCCTGTCAATGTAGGTATAGCAGTGATTTACTACAGATTCAGAGATGCCAGAATGATGAGAATAATATTGACATCTGAATGACATGCTTGATTAGAACTACATTGTTTCTAGGAATGTAGCTGATAAAATTATTGAGGTAGAGTTGTTTTGCAATGTATAATAACAAAAGAAATGCTCTAAAATATATACTGGAAATATGATTCCAGAGGTCTGTTAATAAACGGAAAGGAAATATATTCCACTGAACTAATATAAAACTATCTGCATGGTACCTTTAGGTTGTATTTACTGATTTTTTTGGTTTCCCCTAGAATAACAAAGAATGTGAAAAGCAGTTATTTTAGAAAGTGATTTTGCTTATTCAAAAATCTTTGCCACTGTGATTGTTTTAAATGTTCATTTACCTTTTGAACCAGAGAAGTTCTGCCTTTCAAGTTGCCTAAATATCTATACTCCTTTTAGTAACTGAATCTGCTGATATGAGCAGATTTCTTTCGCTAGCCAAAAGTTTCATATATTGTATGGTAATGTCCTCCTCCTCATTCTTTTAATTTTTACGTATAAATTTATACATTTTTTATTGTAAAAATATAAATCCATGTGTGAACAATAGAGGGCTGGAATTTTTATTTTGCATCTGTTTGCATCTGTTTGCATCTGTTTGTATACGAGCCACCCAATATACATATTTTCAACTTTATTTTTTGAGGGTTAATCATAATACACTTATTTCAGACATGTGTGATTTGACACTGAGCTTCACATTCCCTCATCCAAACCCACAGTGATTTTGTAAATACTATTTATATCTTCACTTAGGCTTTATTCAGAAGCAATAGCTGGCTCACTTGCACATAACACAGGGTTTAACAGTATCATAATTGATATTTTGGTTTTGGTTTTCTTAAATACCAACTTTTTGCCCCCTAATACTACCTCTTATATCCCTTTTCTCTTCCTCCACCCTCCCTGTTAACCTCAAGACCGTCATAGTGTTTATTCTTGTCTACTATTTTTATAAGTATTTCACTTTTATCAAATCATCTATTAAATAAATATCCACTATTTGTCATTTTGACTTGCTTTACTACACATCATTTCCTCAAAATCCCTCCATTTTGCTGAAAACAGCTGCATTTCTTCTTTTCTTATAGCTGAATAGTATTCCCTAGTATGTATGTACCACAACTTTCTGACCCAGTTAACTATCTATGGACAATCACACTGCTTCCATGTCCTTGCTACTGTACATAGTACTACATAAACATTGCAAAGCATGTTTACTTTGTGTGTATATATTGCTGGTTTTATACTCTGGAAAGAAGTGCAAGAATGGAATTGGTAGGTCAATCAGTTATTTCTTTTTCATTTCTTTTCTAACATATTTTAGCTTTATTGATGGAACTAGTCTACATCACTGTGTAATTTTGGGGATACAACTTCACACCTCCTTTTGTAACCAAGCCTCACTGACCCTCATCATAACTCCAGTGTTACACCCCTGTCACCTTCCCTTTCGCATTCCTCTTTCTTCCCCCTGTTTCATCATAAAGCCAGTATATTTTTATAGAGCCACTTTATTCTCTCTTTACTTATATTCTGCATGAGTGAACCCATTCAGTGAGTTTCACTTTCTGACTTAATTCATTGGCAGCATCACCTCAATATCCACCCATTTTGTCCCAAAAGGCGCTACTTTATCATTTTTAACAACCAAGTAGCACCCCTTCGATTATTTATTCCACAAATAATTTCATTAGCTTGGGCATTTAGGTTAGTTTCAAAATTTGGCTTCTTTGAATAATGCTGCCATGAACATAGATGCATATTTTCATTTTAGGATTATATTTTGTGAGTAAATACCTAGCAGAGATATGACTGGGCCATGAGCTATTTCCTTCCTCATTTTTGAGAATCCCCACTGATTTCTTTGTTAAATTTGTTCCCAACTATTTCATTGTTTTCATGCTACTTGAATGGGGTCACTTTCTTAATTTCCTTTTCTTTTAATTCATTGTTTGCATATAGAAATGCAATGATTTTTCATGTACTGATATTATATTCTGCCACTTAATGATATTTATTATTTCTAATAGTTTTTGATGTAGTATTTTGTTTTAATATGTATATTATCATATCATTTGCAAACAGCAATTACTTTTATGTCTTTTTCTTGTCTGATTGCTCTATCTATGACTGCCAATACAATGCTGTATAATAGTGGTAAGATGTAACAACTTTGTTTTGTTCCTGATTTAGGGGACATGCTTCCAGTTTTTCAACACTTCAAAACTTTGGGCTTCCCATACATTAACCTTTGATATCAAGATAAGTTCCTATTTATTGCCACTTTACTGAGGGTTTTTATCATAAAATGAATTTTGAATTTTACTTCTAAGATACACTAGACCATAAAGCAAATCTTAATAAAGTTTAAAGGATAGAAAAAATATAAAGTACATACTCTGCCCACAATAAAATAGCCAAAAACAGGGAAACTTAGGAAAATTAACAAATATGAGGAAATTAAGGAACACACGTAAATAATAATTTAAAAATTCACAAGGAAATCAGAAATTACTTTGTGATGAAATTAAAGGCACAACAAATCAAACATTACGGTGTCTATAAAACCATGGTAGAGGAAAATGTATGCCTATAGTTGTCTATATTAAGAAAAATCTTAAACCAATAAACTTAATCTTATAATTTGTTAGTAACCTTAATTTTATCTGCAGTTTTTATTTTATCTTGCCATGAAAGGTAATAAATATCTACTCCAAAGATTAGGACATAAACCTCTTTAGAGGGCCATTATTCTGTCTCTTACACCCAGAAAATTTTAAATGTCTTCAAGAAGTCTTTGTAAGGAAGAAAAGAATGTAGAGTTTCACTACAACAGTGGGATTACATCAGAGAAAAAATGAAAATTAAATAGTATTCTTGGGGAAAACAAACAGCATAAACTTCTGAAGAAGAGATACAAGGTAAATTGGATAAGTACTACTTTTAGAAGGGAGAGAGTGGAAAAGAATAAGTATAGGTGTACAGATGTCTATGGGTTTCGTAAGCAATTCAAGTTAATTTCTTATGGCATCTCTGTGAAATAGGACAAAAAAGCATCAGCACAGAAGGAGGGGCAGGTAAGGAGTCTGGCTGTTTTGAAAGTTTGAAGACTGTAAGTGAATGGGCATCTGAACTAACCTTGTCCATGCAGAGGAAGACTTAACTTGAGCCTGGAATCTAGATGTGCACTGTGTCAATAATCTACACATTTTGTGATTTTCACAGGCAGTACATAGCAGCTCAGTGTAACAAAAAGAAAAGACATTTAGATTGATTAAAAACCTCCATCACAGACCTAAGAGGGGCACCTCTAGTTTATTTCCATAAAGTATTATCATGGTTGAACAGGTTCATTGCTAGTTTCTAACATTCAGCCTGCCTTGAGAACAAAAATACTCTTTTCCTAGGCTATATCAAAAGAATAAATGTACACAAAATTTCCTAGTAATCATGTTTTCTAAAACTCTGAAAATATACTTAACACAAGTTGAACCTATAAGCACAGATGAATTGCAGCTGTTCTACAAACCAAGTTACCTCCGCTAAGATAAAACAGTATAGTTCTAGTAACAGTAACAGGTTCTTTGGGGAAAGTAAGACTATAAAAATAACTGTCTTAACCATATTAATAAACTTGTGTCATCCATCCTACAGATTATCAAGTTTTCTCCAACATTCACTCAAAGAAAGCACAAGGTCATAAAATGTTCTTGCAATAAATGTATAGGTACCACACCCTTCTCTACCTCAGGGATACCCGCCAAAAGCCAGTGCCTAAATTTAACTTCCATAAGGGCTTTTTCTGACTACAGAAGTCCTCTTTGCTAAGCACTCAGCAGGCCATAGGAACTCTCTTCTCTCTTCCAACAGCCTTCAAACAATGATTGTTGGGGGTTATGTGCCACATGAGCCTGGCTTTCTCATCTCATACAGAGAACTCTGAAACATGTTTTTCAAAGGCTCTCAGAGTCTCCTAAAATGGTGGACTTGTGGAGTGGGTGGTTAACAGTAGTTGCCCACAGGTTCTCTGGCTTCTCTCTTCACTTCATTTTCTTCACAGTCATCCCTTTTCTGCCCCATCAGTATGCGCTACTTTTTTTTTTTTTTAAGATTTATTTATTTATTCATACAGAACTGGGGTACAGGCCAGAGATGCGGAGGGTGAGAGGATTCACCAGAGACAGAGCAGGGAGCAGAACAGGCAGATCGACGAAGTACACTGCTGAGGGGAGCAGCGGGCGGGTCAGGAGAGGTCTGCCGCGCCATGTGGTCACCTCCGGGGCAAGCGGGAATCGAACTCATGCGGAAGCGGCTTTTAGATTCTCAGTGCTGTGCTTTAACCCGCTGCGCCACCAGGGAGGGCCAGTATGCGCTACTTTTTACCAAATAAACAACTCATACCTGTCTGATGGTCGACTTTCACAGGAAACCAAACAAACAAAAAAAAAAAGGTTATGTTTACTAGACAGCTTAAAAGACTGATTAGCCAAAAACAAAACAAGGCAAACAAAAACAAGCTTCTAGGTTTAATAAAGTTCATTAAATCAAGGAATTTTTCTCTGGGAGTTTTGCCAAGATAGTATTCTGAGGAGCACATGGGCAGTCGAGCTAATTCCTGCTAAAGAAGCTGTTACAGGAATGATCTAGCTCACCACCTGAGGTCTCTGCCACATTTCAGAGCAGAATAACTACAAGGAGTGAGAAGCCAGAAAACTCATGTTTCAGTATTTCTTACTGAGACCAGTTTTCTTCACTGAAATAAACAGTCAAAAGATTTCTGATGTTGAGGTTCTTAATTAGGTTCTACATTTGCACTTCAGAGCTTATATATACCTCTAGAATTGTACACAAATATATATATATATATATTTACATATATACAAATGTATGCATTTACATATACTTATGTATAATATATATAAATTTAAAACATATATATGTATCTATCTATGTATATATGGATATATGATAAGTCTCAATCTCATGATACAGGTATTAGAAGATATTTTCCCCCGGATGCAAAAACAAACATCTAATATGTATTTTTGTTGCTAGACAGCAGAAATAAAACATTATTCTATGTTAAAGATAGTTCCATTATGGCAAGATATGCTTTATGAAATAAGCTCATAAGGGTCATAAATATGAATAATGGACTAGGATATCAATACAGATGATTAAGTCACCTGTGAAATGAGGGCTTCATGTCATAACCCCCTTTCAAATCACAAAATCATAAATTATAAGGGTTGGAAAGGCCCTTGGATATCATCCAGCCCTGACTTCCTTCCTATCAATGGCACAAAGATTCCTCCAGCATTGGAGATTCTCAGACACAGTCCCGCACCCCAGATACCCTGAAGAATTAAGAAATCATTGTCTTCTTTTAAAGATCTTTTAAATTTTTTAAAGATCTAATTAATAGAAATCTCTTTCTTACTTTAAATTAAAATGTGCCTGCCTTAACTTCTGCTCAGTGGTTCTGGTTCTGTTCACACTTTCTTCAAGACAAATGGAGCTAAGCAGTGAGTAATTTTGGTTAGATCATTCCCTTTTTAAATATCTGCAGTGGCTCCTTCAAGATTAAAGTCCACTTTCTCATGACAGTTCTTCTGATTCATAAATATTACTATCATGTGCCAAGGTAAACACCTTAATTCCCTCAACCACTGTCCCTGTGGCACAGATTTCAGGCTCAGTATATCCTTCTCTATATTCTTTCATGTGTCATCGTGCAAGTTTTGACATTTAAAGCCCGGAACTATAATAAGATGTTTACTGTCATTGGTTTGGTCATTGTGTATCTAAATAATGCAGATTATTGTCCAGTTAGAAACTATATTGCAAATTACTCTTGATTACAGAGGTTCTACCATGCAAACCAGGCTAGTTATAAACCCAATGTAATCATCTGTGTGTGTCATCCTAAATAAAATAAAATTTTTTAAAAACTTAGAGAGACACATAGAATATGTTTAAGGGAGTAAATCTGATTCACCAAGGAAGGTGAAGGGTCTGTTGTCTTGTAAGTAAACTAACATGTATATTATCTGGCAACCAAATGCAGTGTGGAGCCAGATCACTTCAGGGTGCTAGCCTTTAGTTTATTACTATTTTCTAGTTATTAGGAGTCATTGCAGAAAGTTAAATGAGGATGATGACCTCAACTACATTAGGAGCTCTCTATTGCATTCCAAACTGTAAGCAAACATGGTATTGTTAATTGTATCAACCTATGATACAGTTAGAATTATTCACTGCTTAACCCTGTCTTCCAAAAAAGAAAGTCATAGCAAAAGGCAAAGCATTGTGTCAGTTTTCATCAAGACTCTAGTTTTCCTAGTTAACACAAGAAACTGCTTCTCTTTGTTTGTCCAACTTCCTCTTCAAACTTGGAGGTAGGCATTCTTGGGAACTAGAGTCTTACTAGGTAATCCAGGGTCTGAGTAAATATCAGTCTTCAGGAAAGTTAAAGAAAAACAGAAATCATAAGAGGAAGAGTTGTTTTAATTTTTAACCAGGAAGTCATCATAGAGTACTAGATCTGAGGAACAATGGCCTTATATTAACTGAACAAAAAGTAAAGAAGTCTAAATCAGGTAGAGCTAGAACCATTGAAAATACAAATGGGGAATTAGAGCTTTAAAGTCAAGGCAGCATTAAAAACATGCTCCTCTGGGCGGAGGGGGGGAATGGGGAACAGAGGGAAACATGCTCCTCTGTATCTCTGGTTACGTATCATGAGTGACATTTCATAACTGAAAAATATCTTCAGCGTTTTCTTTTTATATTCATCTTAATTTATACCTAATCTTTAGTGTTCCTCTGTAACTCACAAAAAGGGATTATAGTTGCAGGGGTTCTTAATCTAAAATAGAATTTAAAGGGTCAGAGATTTAGGTAGGAAAAAAATGTCATCCTTTTTCACTACTATCTAAAAAGTTCATTATTCTGAGAAACTACAGAATACTAATACAGTCAGCATTTAGCAGCTATTCTCACTGATTTTGTAGCCATGTAATAGTCTTATTTAGATTATTTTAAAATATACAAATTTAGGCCCTCCCTGGTGGCACAACAGGTTAAAGCACAACACTAAGAAGCTAAAGCCACTTCTGCATGAGTTCGATTCCCACCTGCCCCGGAGGTGACCACATGGCGTGGCAGACCTCTCCTGCCCGCTGCTTCCCTGGGCAGTGTACTTCGTCTATTTGCCTGTTCTGCTCCCCACTCTGTCTCAGGTGAAGCCTCTCGCCGCCCCTGAGCCTCTGGCCTGTACCCCAGTTCTGTATCCACAAATAAATAAATCTTTAAAAAAATTTTAAATATATATATACAAATTTATTTATATTATTGTCTTGGAACATGATCTAACTGGAGTCTAACTGGTCTACCCACTAAATCTAGCTGTAAGCCTTAATCCTCATGAGTATATTTGCTCAACACAGCACCTCAGTTACTGTTCCTTTGTATTAACATAAAGCATAATTTGTCCTACTTTTCAAAATGGAAGGCCTTCAACATTAGGATGTATCCTTGGTGTTCTAGAAAGTGAAACCCAGACCACTTTAGCTAGAGATCCATGAAAGTAGTCATGGGGACACTCAAGCTATTTGCAGAACTCAGAAAGACTGAAGTTTGCCTTCTCTTTTCTTTTGAGTTTATAAAAATGAACCTCAAAGAATCCTTTGATTTGGACTGAAATTACATCATCCATTGTGTTTATCTGCTTTATCAGATAATTCATTAGCAGTTATATTGTCAGGTTTTGTTAAATGTTAAAACTCACTTAACACTTGAAACATGCAGCTGATGGTCACAGAAGACTTGGTGATGAAATGCTTTAGCCTCTATAGCTATTTCTGAGTTTCAGGGAGCACTAATCTAATTTCCCTTTCAAATTGCAACTTTAAATTAAAATGGTCCATAGTAAAAAAAAAAAAATTGCAGACAGAGTAATACCTTTTTCATCTGAATCAAAATTTTGAAACCAGGTAGGGGCTTTCTAGAAGAATCCTAGGATCCTGGAGTGCCTGAAGAAGTAGGAAAAAAAGAGAATACATAGAAATGGTAGGAATGCAAAAGCCAACTTAGATCATGTTGCAATTCTGCAGAGGACCATTCGTGCCAACACAGGTTAGAGTAATCATCTCTCTCCTGGTTTGAGCAAGCAGTTTTCCTTTAGAGATGCATCCAGTTAGTTTGCATAAATTATTCCAGCCTGGTTACATAGTAACACATTGGCTCCACAGCTGGCTCTGCTGCTGCTAGAAGATGTTATGGATTATGCTGTCTTTTGACCAGGTATTAATAGAGCTCTCCTCAGCAACCCACAAGTGATTAATGAGATGAGAAGATAAAATACCCCACCTGCTGCAGCAGCCCTGAAAAGGGAATTAATGAGAGAGCAAAAGATCAAGAAAGCGAGAGAAATGAGAGAGAACTCCTAAAACAGCTTCTGTATACTGTACAAAGCAGATCAGCGCCTATTTGACTTGGCTTCTAATGATCCTGTTTACGAATGAGCTAGTACCTTCTGAATTAGTATACTAGGAGAAGCCAATTTAATGAAATTATATATTCCTAAAATAACTACCATGTGCATAAGGAAACTTTTACCTGACTATAAGACTAATTATAACGGAATAAAAAATCTTATTATACCATATTTAAGCAAAATAAAAGGACTATAAAAATTAAAAAGAAAAATCGCAGCTGTGAGAGTACACTGCAGAATGATTATCTAGATGCAGAACATAGAGAAGTCTGGGCTGTGTATATTCATACTCTGGATTGTTATATTCCCAGAGACTGAAATCAATGGACACTGTTAGTATATAGTTACAAGTTCTGTGTCTGTGGGGGAGTGTAGCCCAGATAGGAGGAGTTTTTTTTTCTCCAAACAAGATAAAATTATTTGCATAGAATGGTGGTAAGAGTGAGTTCTTAAGGGGCTGGGGAGTGTATACTTGCCTTATATTTCTTCTAAATCAGAATGTCTTACCCTCCTAAAAATCCCAATCTCATGAGAGACTGACAATTTAGTTTTCAATGTTGTCACAATAAGTTCTGTTTTAATAGTGGACAAGATCTTTGCCATCGAACTTTCATTGTGCTGTGGGTAGGCAACATTCATTATTCTCAACACCATGACTGTTTGGGAATGCCATGAAAATAAAGATAAAAGAAGAATCTAAACCACATCTCTAAGCCAGTTCCAACACAGAGATCTGCTCTATAATAAGAACATTAAGCAAGTCTACATTGTGATGTTTTTAAATCAGTCTGACATTTTCCATAGTTTATTGATTTGTTATAACTACATGAACTGTATAACAAGGCCTTTCTGTTGCTTTTGTTCACAGCACTATCCCTAGTATGTAGGTCAGTGGCTGGCACAAAGGAGATTTTCAGTAAAAAATTTTGACTAAGTGATACCTTAATTGCCATTCACTTTACACCTTGAAAACATAGTCCCATAAGATATCTTATAGAAAGGGGACAGAATGCCAGAAAGAGAATTCAGATACATGTGGGTTACCTGACTATACACTCACTTTTAGATAATTAAAACCTAAGTTACACCATTAATACTTATGTGTCAGCATATGTATGTGTTTGCTAAAATTGGGGAATATGAGATATCAGCAGTATATTATGTTCAAAGATGTTCATACAGTTCCAAATATGAACTATTTATAAATATCTTATGTTTGTTTCAAAGTATATTTGGATCAATGAATAAAATTTGATAAAGCCTAAAGTGGTATATCATAATCTAAGTTATAGAGTATTGTACTTCCAAAAAGTCCATCACCTTTTGGCAGACATTCTGAATCATGAACCACTCCTGTAGTTCATTACTCAAATATTATGATGAAGTTGATTCAGTTTCATGATTTTTAAGAGATACGTGAGATTTATAAGGACTAGAATATATGTTTCCATTATAAAAGGGAAATGGGTGAATCTCCAGCTATATCTTATTCCTGAAAAGAATTTTGTTCTTTACCAAGAATACAAAGGAGAAAAAGGACTATTTTATTAAAATGCCACATTTTTAGGTTGTAAATCAGATTTCTTTCATTATAATCTAAAAGTTAAGCATTCAACTTAACATTAATTCTCAATTCTTTATGGGTGTGTGTGGGGGGAGGATTTTGTAATGGCCATTGGAACAGAAAATGGTCCTTCTAGTGATGCTTCCATTTATCTTCTTAAATAAAATAAATAGAAATGAAGTTGGTAATATGTTTTTGTTAATTTCTCAACCAATAATGAGTCATACTGCCCCAATTTTGCCAACAAAAATGCTAAAAATGTAGTCCAAATTCCTGTTTGACATCTGTTAGTGTCAACAAAGAGAGAATTACTTTTTCTTTCAGGCACTGTGTCATAGTGTTTCTGAGATATGACATAATCCCCTGACATTATATGCTTTTATTATTAGATCAATCCAAAGTATTTCTCCTATCATCTTTTTTAACCCTACAAATATTTGTCTATACTAGTCCTACTTTAACTTATTGTAGTCAAAACATTGAAGTAGTACACAAAGGTTAGCCTGCCAAACTCCCAGTAAGATGTTATAAGTATATATTGCAGATACAGTTCTATAACAGAGTCCATTTTGGGTAAAGTTACCTAAGAGATAAATGCTATGGGTTCCCAGGGTCAAAGAAAACTCTTCTTCTGAGTAACTGGTATTCTTTATTCTTTACAACTCTGTGTCTTTCATACCAATAGCACCATTACTCAGATGCTAAGAAATTTAGTCAAAATATAGTAACACATATACACTGGTAATCTGCATTTCCTGCAGAGTTCCACACAGTGCTGTGGAAAGATCCAAATTCAAATTTAGTAGCTGACATGAAAGCTGCTATATTTGAAACACTGAAGATAGTATGCAAATATTACTATTTGATTATAATGCAATAATTATAAAAGGTGTATTCATAAGAGAAAATATAGTGATATTCAGCATTAAGTGTCAGTGATGAACCTCAATTAGGGAAATAGCAATAAATGAGAAAATGTTGTAAAAACAAAAGATATACTGATAATTTGAAAAACAGCTTACACTTTCTTAATATCTCCCATTTCCTCTGGATAAATAAATGCCTCCTAGAATTCTCAGGCTATACTCTCTGTAAAGTCTCTGTAAAGACTCTCAAGGGAAAATATAAAAGCCATGATGTAAAGAATAATTATAAATAATGGAGAGCTTAATGAATATTTTGTATACTCCAGGATCATTTCTCCACCTACTCTCAGTCCATTCATTCTTTATGCAAGACTACAGTGTTCTATGAAAGGTAGCCAACTTTTCCTTTTATCACTAAGCTACTGCATATTCTATCTGCTGGGAAAAGAAGAAGTGATATTAGTGATTCCCATCACCCTAAAACAGACTGCCAAGAGAAAATCAATCCCTAACTCCCCACCTTTTATATCACAAACCCCAAAATCCATCATACAAATATGTCCCTTTGGTTTTAAAGGGAGCTAGTGTACAGCTCTGTGAATGCACACCAAGGTACTCAAAATTTCACACATGGAGAGATTTTGCATTATTTTGTTTTTCATCTTTTATTTCCTCTTTCTGTTGAAAATACACTAGGGAAAACTACACCGTTAAATAAAGAAAATGGACAAAATACTAAAACTAAAATCTTAAGTTGGTAGTTGACTCTACAAGCCCTTCACTTGTAAGAGGCAAAGCATGTCAGTGAGAATTCACTCTCCATGTCTGCCTGTTAGTGGTCTTTCTGCTCTTATTTCCATGGAAACTGAAGGAGTTTTAATAGAATAAAGCAAGGGAAAGTTTTCATAAAGTCCTCTCTCACCTTATGTTAACACAACAGTACCCAACCTCTGCCCAGCCCCAAGAATTGTCAAGTCAAGAAAAATATATTTTGTTACTTTTCAAGCATCCTTTTTTCTATTCAATTTCTACTTCATAAGAAAAGTGAAACAGACAATTCAAAATAGAATTTGTCTTGGTTTCTGCCCAATGCTTTCAATATCAAAATTCTACCCCATGTTACAAGACAAAGTGATACAAAATCCAGAACTCTGTTCTTGTAAGTAAAAGCCAAGGCATTTTAAAAGAAACTAGTGCCAGCAATTTTGTGATGGTACTTTTTAGGAGTCTTGGCCTGTAACTGATTTCAGATTCTTTTCATCATTTCATTTGAAGAGTTGTTTCTTCTATGAAGATGGGCTTTAGTTGGTCACAGATCATAACTGTCCAAATTTTAGGGGGGTGTGGGGGGTAAAAGGAATCTCATTCCCCTCCATTCAAACTTCCCAACCAAACAATATCTAGGCTTCTTGTTAGAACTCAATACATGAAGTTCAAATGGTCACACTCCTCTTCCAAGATCCTCACATAATTTCATTTTGTTACCCATCTTCATGCCTTCATTGTTTCAGCAAATGTTATGTACCTACTAAGCACCAGGCAATTCCATTACTAAATGGAATTGACCAAGCTCCTGCCTTCCTGGAGCTTACAGCTTAGAAAAAGATCTAATCAACCAATCTTTGACAATGAGACCAAAATTACAAAACCACAAATTAAAACAGGTGCTATGATAAAAGGTGTTTAAAAAAAAAAAAGGTAGGCTCTTAGTAATGCAATGAGAAAACACCTTCAACCAGTTATGAAGGACAAGAAAAACAGTTGTTGAAGCATTGGAGGAAGGGGGCTCCAGGCAGATAAAATAGAAGGACAAAAGATCACAAAGCAGAGAAGAGGTTGCTATATGTGACGGACAAAAAGCAGTGCAGTGTGCTGAAAGGTAGTAAATGAGAACAGAGACTGGAGATGAAGCCAGAAAGATGACTAAGCTGCAGCATGCACTACCTTCCAGAGCATGGCAGGAAGGTAGAATGTAGTATAATTAAGAGATTAAGAAACCTTGGACAGGTTGGGTGACACTGAAAATGGGAAAAAATCAATTCCTGTGGCATTCGCAGGTCAACCAATGAATGAGGAAGATAAAAAAGGAATAATTAAGAGTGAACCCACAATGACTAATTTTGCCAGTAGATAAGATTATTTGCTGACATGGAAAAGACTGTGAAAGAAGTAGATTCAGAAGAAAAAGCCATGGACTCACTATTAGAGATTCTTAGTTTGTGATGCCTGAGAGATATTTAATGGAGTTGTGAAGAATTTAGCTTTGTTGGCAAGATTAGAGGTGATAGGCATACCCTTGGCCAGAGATGGAAATTTTAGCGACATCAATAACCTTGAGAATTAATGTAATATTTTAGGAAGAGTAGAAAGAAAGAGAACACGCTCTTAAGGTCTGAGCATGAAGGTTATCAACACACAGAATGGCGCTTTTAGGCCCTCCCTGGTGGCACAACAGGTTAGGATATAGCACTGCAAGCTAGCCGCAGCCGCTTCAGTGTGAGTTCGATCCCCGCCCCTGAGGGGATCCACATGGCATGGCAGACCTCTCCTGACCTGCCTGCTGCTCCCCTCAGCAGTATACTTTGTCCATCTGCCTGTTCTGCTCCCTGCTCTGTCTCTGGTGAAGCCTCTCACCACCTCTGCTCCTCTGGCCTGTACACCAGCTCTGTATGAATAAATAAATAAATTTTAAAAAAGAAAAAAAACAGTTTGGTGCTTTATTGAGTAGCAAACAATAAAATAACAATACATTTCAAGATTAAGAAAGCAGTCAACTGTGCCAAAAAGGATGTCCATTGGATTTTCTGAAATGGAGTTTATTGGTGTCTTGACAGGAGCGGTCCCAGTGGAATGTTGATAATAGAAGCCACATGGAGATAGAGAAAACTAACTGGAAAATGAGGCAGAGGTAGTGCATTTAGACAACATCTGAAATGTTACAGAGAAGTAAGGAAGCTCAGCTGTAATGGAAGACAATGGAGGGTAGTGTTACATTGTTTTATGACTGAAAATTCTAAATTAAAATTTTAGATCAGGTTTACCTAGGGATGAGATTAATGCAGAAGCAGAGGTCAAAATATTGGTGTAAATAATTTTTAAAATATTTTATTTATTCATGAATACAGAAATGAGGGACAGGCCAAAGGTGCAGTGGTGGTGGGAGGATTCATCAGAAGCAGCAGGGAGCAGAACAGGCAGATGGACAAAGTAGAGTGCTGAGGGGAGAGTGGGCGAGGCAGGAGAGGTCTGCCACCCATATGGGTCATCTCCGGTGCGGGGATGGAACTCTCACTGAAGCAGTCATGATTTGACTTCGCTTCACAGTGCAGCACTCTCACCTGCTGCACCACCAGGGAGGACCCAGGTGTAAAGAATTTTTTGAATATGCAAAGATCTTGAGAAAAACAAGACATGCTTGGTTTCAGAAAGCACTAAGGATAAAGGACACATTCTTACAGCAGAGGGATAGAAGGGAAGTTAGAGAAAGACCCATGTAACATGCCTTTTGGGGTGATGAAAGATCTTACAGCTGTAGGTCTCTCTTTTCCAGGATATTAGATGAATGTGGGGAAGCAGATATTTGGAAATAATCATTGCAAAGACTGGAGGACAGGTTCAATGGAGAAGGACCAGGAGTCCTAAGTGATTACTTGAGGCTAGAGATTTTAGCTTATTGTGATATAAATCGACATGGTTTTCTCTAGTAAGACCTAACCTGCAGAGGAAGCAGGCATTAAAAAAAAAAGAATTGCTGATTGCAGTTCATCCAGGATTGAGGTTTGTCAAGGAGAATAAAGAAAGACTAAGAAGTGGAAAAAAATTGCAAGGAACTAATTCTATCAGGAACTTTACAAAGTCAGCTACATTAAAAAGCAAATCAAGGTCAGCAGGGGCTTTTAAACAGAGAGCACCTGTAGGGCCCTCCCTGGTGGTACAGCTGGTTAAAGCACAGCACTAAGAAGCTAAAGCTACTTCAGCATGAGTTCGATCCCCACCACATGGTATGGCAGATCTCTCCTGGCCTGCCCACCCCGCTGCTCCTCTCAGCAGTGTACTTCTTCAGTGGGGGGTGTTCTGCTCCCCGGGCTCACCCCCGCCCCCCCCCCATCTCTGGTGAATCCTCTCATGGCCCCTGCACCTCTGGCTCTGTATGCATAAATAAATCTTTCTAAAAACAAAAAGAAAAAGGGCCCTCCCTGGTGGCGCAGCGGGTTAAAGCACTGCACTAAGAAGCTTAAGCCACTTCCACATGAGTTCCATTCCCGGAGGAGATCCATATGGCGCGGCAGACCCCTCCTGACCTGCCCACTGCTCCCCTCAGCAGTGTACTTCCTCGATCTGCCTGTTCTGCTCCCCACTCTGTCTCTGGTGAATCCTCTCACCCTCGCATCTCTGGCCTGTACCCCAGTTCTGTACGAATAAATAAATCTTGTAGAAAAAAAAAAGGGGGGCCCTCCCTGGTGGCGCAGCGTGTTAAAACCCTGCACTAAGAAACTTAAGCCATTTCAGCATGAGTTCAATCCCTGCCTGCCCCGGAGGAGAGCCACATGGCATGGCAGACCTCTCCTGACCCGCCCGCTGCTCCCCTGAGCAGTGTACTTCCTCGATCTGCCTGTTCTGCTCCCCACTCTGTCTCTGGTGAATCCTCTCACCCTCCACATCTCTGGCCTGTACCCCAGTTTTGTACGAATAAATAAATCTTGTAGGAAAAAAAAAAAAGTACATCCAGTGGACAATTTCATAATGTCAGTATATTTACCAATGCTTCGGTTTAAGGCCTTTATTTGTAAAAGTGATCGTGTATCCTGCTAACTAGAGATTCACTACTTCATATTCTTGTATAAAAGTTTAAGTCTGGACGGTACTCTAGACCTCATGCCACTTTTACCTTTTTTTAAATTATATTTTTATTATATGTATTACATTATTTTTTCATTTTGTACATTTTTTTTATCTCAGTTGTAATCCCCATGGACTTCCCACCACTTTACCCATGTGTATCACCATAGTCCCATGTGCTCTTCCCTTCCCAGTTTTGATCTTATTCCCCTCTCCTCAACGGTAGACTGTCTAATACCTCTGGTTTATAGTTGTAAAGTTGTTAGTTGATAGTCTTTTTTACTTTATTGAAATTACTATGCATATGCATATATATATATATTATATACATACAT